>NW_026899186.1:600000-758443 GCF_033153095.1 Gastrolobium bilobum
ACCTGCATAGGGCATGAAGTGTTCAATTTTGAATCATCTAAAACTGATTCTTTCTTTTTTTATTACAATGTTATTAAATCTCGACCGGTCACTGACTCGGTTAAGATACCAGGTCAATGGATTAATGGTTCAACCAGTGGGTCACTGATTTGTTATATTGCATCAAGTCGGCCCAAAAACATGTCTAAATCCAAAACATTAAAGCATTAGGTTCATAGATTCTTAGTCTTCACTTCGACTATTACCGACCAATGTAGGACTTCATCATACTTGAATATCACTACAATCTCTCGTGCAATACCACTCCAAATGTGACAACACATGATAATACAAAAATGTTACAAAAATGTTAAAATGAAAACGAATTAAAAGCAATAAAATTAATGGCGTGGATAGCATAAACAATATTCAAAACACAACCACAAGGCGAAGGCAACAAAAGAACAGATGAACCTATCCTCATTATCCCTCTAAAATTATTAGTGAGAACAAATGTCATACGCATCAAACTGATATTATTAACCGCAGTATCAAGCTTCTCATTGTTGAAAAAACATTATATGGATATAGAAAAAAGCACAGAAATATTTAAAGGAAAAAAAATAGAACTTTGGTATAACAACAAAGATGACGCGGAACTTCCTATGAAGAGTACAGGGCAAGGACATGACCGTGCATAACATTAACCTTCCTTAAAGTCCAGAGTGGACCAAAACTTGGATGTAGCAAGGAAAACCTTGTGCATTCAATTGCTACAAAAACTATTCTGCAATGAGTATAGTCTTTACCTGGTTCTGCCATCATTCTTGGATGTCGAGTCACTCCATTGGCTCAAAATTTATATCATTCAATTTTGCATATATCAGATAGCCAACTGTCCTCAAGCATCTGCCCAACTAATGCATCCTTCTCCAAAGAATCTTTAGCATTTCGACCCTTCATAGATTGAGACAAAGGCATCACAATTGTTTCTTGTAATACCATATTCGGAGAATATGCCTCTACAGCTGCTGAAGTAAACCAGAATAAATTAAAGAAAATATCAAAAAAGACACCAACTAGATAGATCACATTATATCCGGCAGAAAGTGTATTATAACATCATATGCGAAAAAAGAAAGTCTACTACACCCATCAGAACCAGAACAAGACGATCTTTATGTGTTCCCTCCTAAAGCTAATATGCATAACCCAATTACTTCCGTATGGCTGCACAAACCAGTCCATTTCAAAATGATTATCCTCCCATGGCCAGGTGTCTTGTTTCTCTCCTCTGGTCTCTCAAGCCTCCCTCCACAAGGTTCTCTTCACTGTTGTGACGCTTCCACTACTATTTTTGTTGTAGATATGTATGTACATAGTAGTATAAGTGGATGTAAGAGGTGATCATTTGAATAGATGTATGTGTATCTTTTGAGACAGACTCATCTGGCCAGCTGATAAGCCATGATCCTTGAGGTTGTACCAGACTTTCTGTAGGATGTAATGTCAGGTATCTAGTTCTGTCTTTTCTGATATTTTCTTTAATTTCTTCTGGTTTACTTCGGTAGCTGTAGAGGCATATTCTTCTAATGAGGGTGTTACATTTCTCCACTATTACCTATAACAGCTGCATTTGACAACTCAGTAGCTCTAACAGATGCATTCAACAACTCAATAAAAGATTTACATTATCCCCACTCACAAGGATAGAATAGCCACCACTGCCACTTTGCCCACTTGCAGTAGTCTCTGGATAGAGTGCCATAATATCAGGCGCATTTGTAGCAACATTTACTTTATGATTTGTTGTACAACTAACACTTGGCTCAAGAAGTCCTTCTGATTGCTTGAAGGGGTCCACAGATGGAGAAGCCGCAGTAACAGCTGATTCACCCAAGTCAAGCAAATCAGGAGGAGGTAGATGAATTGTTTTCTCCACATCTACTTCACTTGGTACAACTGCAGCCCTTGATCCCTGAGATCCTACTACAACATTAGCACTAGCTTTTGGAACCTTGTGACTAGTGGATGATCTTTTCTCAGGTTTAGTTGAACCACCAAACAATGAAGCAGCAAGCTTCTGCTTTTCTGGGGAAATCTCAATCTGTGTCTTTCTTGAATCTCAACTATCACGAATTGGCAGCTATTGCAACATCCATCTGAGTTGCCCCATTCGTGACGAATAAGTTAGCCTACCCCACTTCTTCTGAACACCATCAAGCCATAGCTTAAGCTCTGATGATCCATCCACTGATGAGATAGAGTAGGTCTCCCTAGAATACAATGCCTCAGGCATTGAAACAATGTCTCTTGAGGAAACATGGTACCGTTCTGATCTAGGAATTCAAGTGCTAGAATAAATAAAAACAAGAAAAAGGATGTTATCAAAAAAAAAAAAAAAAAAAAAAAAAAACAAGAAAAAGGAAGATTTTCTTTATTAAAGTAAAGAAAGAATACAAGAGCACTCTCTTGCCAAGGGACTAGCCCTTAAAATCTGAGAAAGATTCTCAGCCAAAAACACTCGTAAAACTAATTGTCTTCCTATCTTCTATGAGATTTTCCTTATATCTAAGATTTATTTCATAACCAATTATGTGGTTATATTGCTGTTGAGATATATTCCTACAAAACATAAGCAATTATGTGGTGGACATATTAAAAAACCAATGCAACCATCAAAACAACCTACAGCAGATGATCTCAACTGATTATCTACAAGCAGCATCGTCCTCTCCAATTCCTTCAGCAATAAACCTCATCAAATTATGCGTCAGCTTAATATGTACAGGATCTCCATAATGCTCAAAAACTTCATTCATGGTCTGCATAATCAAAGTACTAGATACTATTAGTCATCAATGAATGTATGTTAAAATAAAAAAACGTAAAATCAAGAATACTAAGGCAACAATTTTACTCGGTGCAAATTGCTCAGCTAGTTTTACACATGGAGATGCTATATAGGTTCTATAATGGTCATGCTAATCAAGTAATCAATCATACGGTCAACAGTCACTAAAACATTAAGCCCTATGTCTATGCTAACAAAAGTCTTAAGCCTACAAAATTGAATAGCTCAAAAGTATGCCTCATTCTAAAGCAATTGAGATCAATTACTGATCCTAAAAAATCAGTTCTAACTGCAAATGTTCAGAAACTTGACACGACAAAATCTGGTTGGGTTTCGCAAGCACAGAGCGATCCATAAGACCAAAGCTAAATGATTTAATCTCTTATTAAATAGTCATAACATATGCATCTTAAAGTATTAAGCATTTTTTTCGAAGAATATCCTCACCTTTAACTCTAACCATCAATTACGGCCAGCTGGTGTACTTCCTAACGGCGTTTGAGTGACCGAGATGCTCGACAGCCTGGGGAAAGCTTGCTTCTGTTCATGAATTCCGTATATAAATTAGTTTATTCTGCGATTTTTATTTTTTAAAACGACTTTTCCGTGCCCTAATTTTATTTTTGGGTTTAAAATTTCTAAAATTATTTCATAATGTTTATCAAAACATATACAAAATATATATGTATATATATATACGTTTAACGTTTCTAAAGTGAACGTAGATAAGTTATCTACATTCGCTCCCAAAACGATGTCGTTTTGAATTAAAAAATTATAAAATTATAATAAAAAAGACTATTATAACCCTGAAATAAATTATAATTACAAAAATATCTTAATTTCCGTCTGAAAAACGACGTCGTTTTGAACTCAATATAGATAACTTATCTACATTGACAGTAGAAAAAGCGAACTCATATATATATATATATATATATATATATATATATATATGAGATTTATATAGACTAATATAAAAAGAAGATAAAGAGAAAAAAATATAGACTCCATATACTTTTATATGTGGGCTTTTTGACCCTTATGCCCCTTAATTAATAATTAATTACCAAATTCCCCTTCATTCAAAACTATTTCAAAAATTTACCCTCCCCAACAAACATAACACCAATCTGCCCCTGTTTGACCGTTGACCACGAAGCCTACCCGGGTACACCATTACCTACCCGGGTAAATTTTGAAACTTTTTATCTACCCGAGTATGTAGGGGTGTACCCGGGTAGAGTTCTTGAATCTGGGAAAATGTTTGAATTATTTACCCGGGTAAGGAGCAGTGTACCCGGGTAAACATCGACGGTAGGGTTTTAAAATACCCCAGCAGCCCCATTTCGAAAACCCACAAAAGGGGTACCCGAGTAGAGCTGTTGGAGGAGTGTCATCTTGAGCGATTTCAGGCATAATCTTGCACTAATTCGTCTTGTTTGTGATCATCATTCGCGGACCTTGCAACCTCTCTGCCTTCTACCGATTGAAATCGATCAAAGGTGCATTTTTTTTTTTAGTTTTTTCAATTATGTTATGATTTCTGTTCTGATTCATTGTATTTTCGTTTATATCATTTGATTTTGTCCGAATTATTTTATCAATTTGTATGTCATACGCTTACCCTAACCCTAACCCTAACCCTGAATCTAACCCTAACCCTAACCCTAACCCTAACATGTATCTAATTTCTGATTTTGGTTATTTTTTCAGTTTAATAGTGTGACACAATGACCTCTCGACGCGTTTCAAAGCTGCAAGTGACCCATTCCGAGAGAAGAACCAAGAGTCGTCACGATGGGTCGTCATCCTCTCAGCCCCAGGCTGCTTCGAGTTAGGCTCCGGACTTGACGTTCGGATATTTGTTTGAGGATGACATTCCTTCACACGAGAAGTTCGTGAAGTTTTTCATGACCCGGAAGATCTGCGAACCGAAATCACTGGATTCGGCATTCTTCAACCTAGAGCGTTTTGACATTGTGCCGCTTTTTGAGCAGACACATTTACTTCACCTGGCGGAGATGCGGTGCCCATACTCGGAGGTTATGGTAAGAGCCTTCTACCAGAACCTTGGCTACTCGCAAGGCGAGCTGACTTCCCGTGTCTGCGGGGTTGATATCATCATGACTGCTCCTATCTGGACGGAGCCACTGGGGTTCGATTTTGATGGTGTCACAGGAGCAGCACTATATGATGGAGACAACCATCATATATTTGGTGATTATAACCGGGAGACCATTGTTACAGAGACTAGGAGGGCAGACGCTGAGCCCGGTCATTTTGCTCATTATCCTGTTAGCAACTTGTCAGTTTCTGCTCGCATTCTTCATTATGTGGTGACACATATTATTTTCCAGCGCCCGCATAATCACTCAAAGGTGCTGGAAGGGGACTTTGTCATCCTGTGGGCCCTCCTTCACAGTCAGCAGGTGAACTGGAGGCATTACATATGCATACTGATGTGGAAGGCATCCAAGTCAAAGAAGGCTGAATTGCCTTTTGCATTTCTGGTGCAGAAGATTCTGCATAGATTTGGAGTGCCTACGGCAACAGAGACCTTGAAGACCGCCAGAGGCTGGAATGCTATATTTGGTGAGAGGCTCCTGAAGCAGTGTGGGATCCTACCGAACAGAGCGGGTATCTGGACGTGGAAGAAGGCACCAGAACCACCTGAGATCCCATTCCACCACGATGCTGAGATGGAGGATGCACCTGCAGGTGATGTGTTGGTCTTGTCTGTATAAACCCGACATTCATCAAAACATTGATTTGTATCAAGTTTGAACACAGAACCCACATTCACCTCCGTCATAAACTTCAGCCAATTTGGCAAGAATGCGTACGATTTCTCCCAGTCACCAAACAACTTAACGATGGCCTTCATTTTTGCCTTCCAGGCCTTCCTGTACGTTATGTTGTATCCATATGTTCCTTGTATCCTCTCCTGTATCAGAGCTGGTCTTGTGGATGGATCTTCCTTTAACATATCTGGAAAAAAAAATAACTTTACCATATTCTCAATTAATCTGAATCATTAAATACACAGTAGAATACATACTCATTATAGCCGCACAAATGACATTTGAATCCAACTGTCTATGATCCTGTGCTAGGCCTTGATTTAGGCATGTGTGACCTTGACCCCATTTACGGACCACCCAATTAGCTCCCTTCTTCGGCTTAATTGCCCTCATATACCAGGGACAACCGTCAGCATGGTTTTTACACTTCATAACAAATCTTGACTCGTCGCTTTTTTCAACTATGGCTGTCCTGCGCCCCTTCATACAATGTATCTTCACAGCATGTTGCAATTCTGGTTTGGACCCAAATTCTTGTTGCACAAATAACGGATCTCCTAACTTCCAACCTCCGTGCAAGTCATCATCGCCATATAGGATCTCCAACTCGTCATTAGGGTGCGCCCAGTTAATGAATGAATAATATTGGCTTTCATTCCAGAATGGCTCCTCAGACCCTGCATCTAAAGATCAACTCTCATTTGTCTGAATGAATACCACCACAAATAATAAATTGTCTAAAGCAAATGTTCAAATTTAATAACTTACCACTACTGACTGGGTCGACATGAAGTGGTGACAAGGCTGGGGTACCAAGACTTACGGCGCTCATGTCAGCCTCAAAATTACCGTCCACGTCAGTGTCTGACGAATCACCTTCTGGAATAGCACTTTCAGGTTCTCCCTCATCTTCGCTGTCCACATAGTCCTCGTCTTCATCCTCATCCAATGCTACCTGAGGAGGTGCAGAAGATCGTACAACTGTATCTTCTTGACCGGTACAGTGTGCAGTAGTGGTTGTATGCACCGGTAAAGATGAAGATTGTCCAACATCAACTTCAACATATATCTCAATATATTTTAATACTTTCCATTCAACAAATGCATCTGTTACGAACTCCACATCTTCATCATCATTTATATCGTTTCCAATGTAGTATATTGTATCCATATCCACTACAGTCTCTAACCTGGCTATCATGCGGTGGATGAAATGTATGCCTTCTGACCCCATTTTTTGAAGAATTCTCTCCTTCAGTTCATTGCATGTAGTGCCCACTTTGATTTTCATCGTTTTTGTTTTTCCTTCAAATCGGACACCGTTCGGACCTTCAAAATGCCTCCCATTGTAGTAAATAACTATAGGAACCATGTTTGGACTTGAACTCATCTTTCACACAAAAATTAGATCTAGGTTTTGGGTTTGGAGGTTGGTTCGGATTTTTTAGCACAAAATGGGAGTGTGGAGATGTAATCTCAATGTCCCACCAAGATTCAGCTTTCTGAAATGATGAGATGAAACGTGTGATGTTTCGGATTAGAGAGGGTAAGAGAGAAAGATTTGGGGTTTCAAAAACCCTATACCTCGCAACAATGGCCGAAACCCATACATATTGGGGTTTCTGGACGCGATTTACCCGGGTACACTGCTCCTTACCCGGGTAAATAATTCAAACATTTTCCCAGCTTCAAGAACTCTACCCGGGTACACCCTACATACTCGGGTAGATAAAAAGTTTCAAAATTTACCCGGGTAGGTAATGGTGTACCCGGGTAGGCTTCGTGGTCAACGGTCAAACAGGGGCAGATTGGTGTTATGTTTGTTGGGGAGGGTAAATTTTCGAAATAGTTTTGAATGAAGGGCAATTTGGTAATTAATTATTAATTAAGGGGCATAAGGGTCAAAAAGCCTTTATATGTGTATTTAATAAACATTATATAAATTTATTTAAATCAATTTCAAAAATTTAAACCTTTTAATTTTTATATGATTGTAAAAAATTTAGATTATTTTGGGTACTCACGAGGGGATAGGTCAGATTTATAAGGTTAATAGGAATTAGGACGATGTCGACTATTTTGTAAGTGTTTTCAATAGGGTAGCTTTTTTGAGGAGTAGATTTTCTTATATTAAAAATTTACATTATTTGATTATTTAAAAAAATTATGTTTATTTTTCTCTTCACATATATTAAATAAATTAATTTAAATTATAATTTGTCTAATATTAATAAAGAATGAGATAAATTCAAAAAATTTACATTATCCTCTCATGTAAATTTTTAACATTTGAGAATCCATTTCTCTTTTCCACTCTCGCAAGTTTAATAAATTTTCCAGTTTGTATTTAGGGTACGCATGACAATTTTCTCGGAATCAATTCTTTTTTAATTTCTGTTCTCACGAACAGAAATGGATAGGAAACTCGTTTGATAAACCGGTTTCTTTTCTTGTTTCCGGGATGAACCAGATTCACTTTTGTGCTGGGAACAGAAAAAAGAATCAAAAAAATTCTGTTTTTTTGTTCCCGGGCTCAAAATGAGAAACATTTATCTCTCTCAATCACTCTCTACCTCTACCATCATCACCACCACCACCATCATCCCGACACGACTGTCGCCACCATCGTCGCCGCCGCCATCGTACCACTAGTGCCGCCGTCACCACCCCTCACCACCACGATGTCACCACCACCATTACCACCACCTCCACCCATCACCACCACCATGCCACCACCACCACAACTACCATCGCCGCCACCGCCACCATCACCATCACCATCACCGCCATCAACCACCACCACCATTCATCGCAACCATTGCCGTCACTGCCACCATCGCCATCACACGCCAGTGCCACCACCCCCAATGCCATCACTACCACCACCACGACGCCGCCACTACCATCACCACCACTGTCACCAACCACCACTACTACTGTCTTCACCACCGTCGCCACCGCCGCCACCAACCACCACCACCATCATCACAGCCATTACTGTCATCACCACCACCAACGCCACCATTACACCAACGCCACCACTACCATCACCAAGCCATCGCCACCACCACCACCACCATTGTCACCTACCACCACCGTCGCAGTCACTGCCACCATGATGCATTCACAACCACCACCATTATGTCACTGCTACCATTGTTGCCTCCACCAACCACCATACCCACCACCATTGTCGCTGCCGCTGCCGTCACCTCCACCACCACCATTCTCACCACTACCACTGTCGCTGCCACCATTATCACTGCCATCATCGCAGCCACTGCCGTCACAATCACCACCACTATCTTCACCATGTCACTGCCACCACCACTACCGTACTGCCGCCGCCGCCACCACCACAACCAACACCATATGGAAAGGAAAGAGTTGATCCGAAATTTTTTTATATTTAATAGGAATTATTTTTTATTATATTATTTGTTGTATTATCAAACACAATTCTCATTCTCGGAATAAAAATGAACATGTTATCAAACACATTTTTTTCTCAGAAACTGTTCCAAGGCACGGAAATAGAAAAGAATTGTTTCTGTTCAGAAACAGTGCTCGGAAATAGAATGGTTGTCATGCACACCCTGAAGTACAAATACCATCTCCTTATGTAATTTATGTAGTAAGCTCTTTTTAAATAAATAAAAATTACACATATTTTGCAAGTGATACAAAGCGGCAGCAAAAAAATTAAAATATCACTTTTTAATAACAAATTACGAATAGATAATAATTTAGAATAAATTTACGAATTTATTACAATCAGTTGCGCCCAAAATATATATGACCACTCACGCCCAAATTTGGTACGATAGGACGAACGGTCGCGCCCAATTTCAGCGCGACTCATCCGGTGCTGACACGTGATACAAAAGAGTCAACAGTTTGACTGTAAAACTTCGGAAAGGTATAAATTTTGACTCGATTATCCGAATCAGGTACTTTTTTTAATCCATATAACTTTTCGCGATCTATGCAATGACATCTTATGGAAGGGAATTTGATCAAGAAAAATTCAAAAAAAATTGCAACAATGGTACCAACCCAAGAGCTCAAATTTATCGTAAAATTTCAGAGGACTATAATTTTTGGCTCAAGATCCCAAATCAGATGATTTTTTTATTGCACATAACTTTTTGAGATCTACGTACCGGAAAATTCTCGAAGGGTTATTTGTTAGTATTGGAAAAGTAAAATTTAAATAACATTATTCACAAAGATGAAATATGTCAAACAGGGCACAAAAAAACACTTGGGGGGGGGGGGGGCGATTTGACCAAATCCCTTATGGGTATTTTTCAGCGTGTAGCTCTCGAAGAATTACGTGGAATAAAAAAAGCAATTAATTCGAACACCCGAATCAAAAGTTATGACCTTCAGAAGCTTTACAGTAAAATATTCCAAATTCAAAAAAAATTAGAAATTGATCAAATTTCCTTTGATGAGATGTCATTGCGTAAATATCGAAAAGTTATGTGGAATAAAAAAATACCTGATTCGGATACCTGAGTAAAAAATTATGATCTTTCGAAGTTTTACGGTCAAACAATTGACTTTTTTATGTTACATGTCAGCACCGGGTGAGTCGCGCCTAAATTGGGTGAAATCGATCATGCACCCTATTTCACCTAATCTGGGTGTGAATGATCACACTCATTTTGGGTTTGACTGAGTGCCATATATCCGTAAATTAATTCCAACTATTATCTATTCGTAATTTCTTATTAAAATAGTAATATATTAATTTTTTTTCTCGAATTCGGCATCATAATTTTCAATGCAAGATGTTAACACAACATAAAAAATTTGTGTTTGAGTGAATCTGTTTTCAAGCTTGTGTCGTGTTAGTATTGATAGAAACTAATACGAATAAAATTTGTGTCTTATTACGTATCAACCCGCAAACACAAAATTGACTCACATTAATCTTGTTACAAGTTATTTGTGTCATGTTATGTCTTTTTCGTATCGTGTTGTGTCCAATCGTATCATATCAGCTTACATAATAAGAGAGACACTTTAAGATTGATAGGTTATTTGTGTTGTGTCGTGTCAACCACTAAAATTATAAGTCGTGTTCGTGTCAAATATTTTGACCTATTTTTAAATTCGTGTCATTGAGTTTATTCATATTATATGATTATCACTCGGATATGATCAAACCAACCAAATGGATAATTAAGAGATAACTAAGAGGGTGTTTGGTAGGGGTTTTCTTAAAGAATAACCAGGCATCAAATATTAGGATTTTATGTTGACCATTTTTGGTTCAAGATTTTTAACAATTTTGGCAGCAAATCAATTTGCCCAGACTTTGAGATTTGTTTGGAAAAAGTGATGACATACACTCTGCCAAAATGTCACTTTGGATGTGGTATTGTAAGATGACCGGCTAAATGGAGAACTGAGAACCAAAAACGTGAGAGAAATACCCTCTCTTATACATCTCTGCAAATCCTTATTTTAACACTGTGCAAAGCCTAATTTCTCCGTTGAAACTGAGATCTCTAAACGGCGAATATTGCAAAGCCTAATTTGGTGTTGGGTTGTCTGCGTATCTTCAATTTTTTTTAATCTCCTAATCACAAAGTATCCTTGCTTCCAGGTTGAGCAACTCCATAGAATTTGTAGGCTATGTGGCACACCATCAGAGGAGTATTGGAGGAGGAGAAATGTACTTTTATTGACATTTAAAAATTAAAAAAGGGTTAATTTCGTAATTTTAATTTATTTTTCTATCAATATTTTATCTTCGTCAAATATAGATTTAAAAAACTTTAACCAATTTTTTTTCGATATTATCATATCCTACCAAATAATTTTTTTTCAACTTTACCATCAAACTTATTTTCCCTCAATTTTCTTGGTAAAATTTTTTCTCTTCTATCAAACACCCTTAGGGGGCGTTTGGTTGAGGAAATTTTTTTGGAATAGTAGGGAAATGTAATAGATAGAGAAATGATTGGAAAGATAGATAAAGTGAGATAGGTAGAAAAATGTAAAAAAAAGTTGTTTGGTGGAGAAAAACTTTACTGAAAAAATTAGGTAACTTTATGAAATCAACAGTGCATTAAAAGCCAGTTAACCGGTTTTCCGAAAAATCCCACCTTCAAATTGGGTTTCTAAACAGTGCGGATATCTATGTTTCTCATAAATCCATACAAATTGGATAGATGAATTTTTGGTGAAAATACGTTGAAACAAACATGATATTTCTAAAAACCATACTTGAGAAACATAGATATCTACTAAAAAGCTCCCAACCAAACCGAACACCGTCTTAAAGAATAACAATGACATTATTCGACGGAGAAAAGGCTACTTGCTTTTGTTATTATTTAATGAAGACATATATAATATAATTTTTAAGTATATGCTTGAATTAATTTATTTTTTAAAAAATAATTACTTTTAATAATTTAATATTACTTTAAAATGTCCTATTTAGAAATTAACTTATAGCAGGTAATCTTTTTATAATAAGATAATTATACTTTAATTGATGTTATTAATAATTTCATATAATTTGAAAATCGTCTCTCTCTTAATCAAAGTTATTAAAACTGGCCCGCTCATTGACCCGGTCGAGGTACTGAGTCATTGGATCACTGGTTCAAGCAGTGAGTCACTGGTTCAACCGCATAACCCGATAATTATATGCAATTTTATAATTTATATTAAAAAATTATAAATATACTAAAATATCTAAAAAAAATATAAAAATTTCAAATATTTTAATATAAAAAATAATAAATCACACATTATTATCGAACAAATGATCAAATAAAAATATAATAATCGTGATACGAGACTTTGGGTTCAGAAAATGACATCTCTAAGTATAAGTCAAATCAAGATTTTTTGCATAGTGCATAATTGAGATAATATTAGTGTTATAGGTATATAACTTATTTATGTCAATAAGTAAAAAAAATTCAAATATATCCATTATGATTATTTTTTTGAAAAAAAATATTTGAATTTTTTTTTTGTGGGACCGGGTCGGGTCACTTGTTAACCGACCGGGTCACCGATTTTCATGAAAATTGACTGGGTCAGACCGAGTCGCACCGATTCTCGTGCATGGTCAATTCATTGTTTCAACCAGACTAATTATATGATCAATTTATTGGTTCTCGAATTGAACCGGTCCGGTCAGTCCAATTTTATTAACCGTGCTCTTAACATTCCTCGCTGCATATAACCACTTACTGTATTACATCCACACTTTCCTGCAAAACCTTTAGCTACTTGCAAGTTGCAACCATCCTCTACATATACAAGTTTTTATCAATTGGGTTGGAAATCTCATGTTGGACCACGCATATACAAAAATAAATATATGTATATTTTATGGGAAATACGATTCTTTTGTTATAAGAAAATAATATTTCTTACTGAGAGAAAAAATCAAAAGAGAGAAAAGAAAATAAAGTGAAAGAAAATATTTGACATGGAATTCATCCTATTCCCCTGTCCGGAATACTGTTTTCTTTTCCTATGGGAGGAGGAGGAGAACTTCATCTCCTATATTTTATTGATTATCAAGCAAAAATTATTTATATTTTTAACTCTGACAAATTTGTTATGGACGTGCAATTATTAAAATACTTACAGAATGAATTATAAAAGCAAAAATTGTGTGCGGGGGTGTATTTTGTGATTTCGAACACGCAAATTGTGTATGTTAAAATTGACAAATCATTACTTCATTAAAATAATAATAAATTGGTTTATTTATAATTTTTTGTATATTTAATCTGCATAATATATATCGTTAATGATGTTACGTTTGACTTTTCAGTCTTTCTCAAATCTATATAAATTATTTGCGAATTTGCATCTCTAACATCAGGAGGAGGAGAAAAAAAAGTAGAATTTGCATCTCATTCCGTGTGTCTTTTACTCTAAAACGTAAAAAAATTGTCATTATGCATAGAATTCGCTTGCATGAACTTTTAAAATATATGATTTAATATTGTCATACGAGATAATTTATCTCTATTTTTAAAAATATTAAAATAACATTGTTTTGAAGTAATATAATATTTTAATATTGTGTAATGTGAAAGATAATATTTAGAACATGACTATTATGAATAATCAATATTATAAAATTTAATATCTAATAAATCATCCATGCTTGGATGATATGAGGTAATATATTAAACTTCTTATATTTTTATCATAAATAATTATTACATTACTATGATATATATATATATATATATATATATATATATATATATATATATATATATATATATATATATATGATCATAACCATATAATTTTATCTCAAATAGATTGAGATAATTTTATCTCCGGTTACTAAATCATAACCATACAAAGATGGATCAATGGTGATAAAGGAAAAAAGAGAAAAAAAGAATCATAATCATTCAAAGGTGAATAAATTAATATAAGCAAATAAATAAACAAAACGACGTAGTTTCGAAGTGACCGGAAATAAACTTATCTTAAGTTGCCGGAGAAATATTTTTCTCAATATATATATATATATATATATATATATATATATATATATATATAATATTTTTATAGTCAACTTCAACTATTCAATTATTCAAAAACAAGAGGAAAACATGAACAAATAGAAAAGTTATCATTGATTCATCACATTTTTAAGCAAACATTACTTCATTTTCATTATAAATATATATGATTATCATTGATATTCGACTATAACAAATTTCTACATTATAAATTAGGAAAATGTTATACTTATTTTCTTTTTTTCTTACTATCTCTTAGTAGTAAATCATAATCGTTGATTTCCGTCAATCGAACGGTTATGATTTATTAAAAATTAATAATTAATTAATAAGTGTGACCCAATATATTATAGGAGAAGAATATTGTAACAACCAAGTTGCGTTACTACCATGTTACTACCAATCAATCTCACCGTTCGATCGATTATATTGATCCAACGGTTATATTTATTTCCATCTTTGTATAGTCATGATTTCCTAAATTTAATATTTTATATTTATTTCCACCTTTATATGGTTATGATTTCTCATATTTAATACTTTCACTTTAAATTTGAGAAATAATGACCATACAAAGATAGAAATAAATATAACTGTTGGATCAACATAATCGATCTAATGATGAGATTGATTGGTAGTAACATGGTAGTAATATAACTTGGTGGTTACAATATCCTTCCCCTATATTATAACCGTTAGATTGACAGAAATCAACAGTTAAAATTTGATAGTAAAAAGTAATAAAAAAAATAATAAATATAACCTCCCCTATAAATTACGGCTTCCTATAAAAATTGAATGGAAAATATAGGAAACCATAAACATGCAATGCATCACCTTTTAAACTACAACGAACATAGTGATTTCGAGTTAAACAATAACTAAATATCATTTACCCTAATAAAATAAGGAAAAAGCATTTTTTGTGATCTTTCAATTTACATGCAAAGCATTTTTTTTAATAAGTATGAGACTCACTATTATTTGAGGCCAAAATGAGAAAACATTTTTTTGAGATATTCCAATTGATTCATCGCTTTGTGCTAATTCGATTCGAGTCTATCGCAAAATTAAAATTTTAAACCCCTCCCAAAGACAATAATAAAAAAGATCGAATATATACTTTTATCCCATGAAATAAAGTCTTAATGAATACGTGGTGGCCAAAAGCTACAACATATATTTATGAAAAGAAAGGTTTACACTCTACATGTACAATATGCATAAAAAATTGTGAAAGCATAGAAGAACGTAGAATATGAATTAATGGGAGAGGAATTAATATTTGAAAGGAGAATAGCTTGTTGTGCAAGTAGTAGGAAAGCCCGCTTTTTATCGGTTTGTCTGTTTTAGTGAGTCTATTAGAGGACATGGCGATCCATATTCCATTGTACTCTTTTGCTCCGCTCAACTTTTCACAAACAACACCCACACGACACAAAGCAAGAGATAACCGATTGAAGCGAGCAAGAAAGAAAGAAAGAAAGAAAGAAAGAAAGAAAGAAAGAAACCCTAATGTTGGAACGTAACATTTGATCTGACTCTCGAAATTTTCCTTCACCTTCCTTCGTTTTCTTTCGTTTTCATTCCATCGTTCATTTTGTTTTTCCCTGAGTGATCGCGAATCTTCCTCCGCCTCCAATTTGATTTTCGAAAAACCGTTTCCACACTACATGGCGAGTGAATCCGGCATGATAGGTCCTTCAACTCCGTCGTCGAATTCCGTGGAGTCCTACATTGGTTCCTTCATCAGCTTGATTTCCAAGTGCGAAATTCGCTACGAAGGTGTTCTCTATTTCCTTAACTTCCAGGATTCCACCATTGGCTTGCAGAACGGTACGTTGACGTAACATCGCGTTTTGTTAAATGTGCAACGCAAGAATCGTATATTTCATTTTTGCCATTTTAAATGATGCTGCGGTACTTTGTTTGAGTAATGTGGATGATTTAGAGCTTCGTTTTCTGACGCTGGCTTTGATAGGACGAGAAATGTTTGATTGGTGGTTTTGATTAGAGATAGTTAATGCCTGTTTGATGATAAATTACTAGCTTTACTGTGATAGTAAGATGTTATTTGGATTGAAAAAAAAAATTGATTAGAGCAATCATGGCTATTCTGTTTGTTAAAATGAAATAATCAGATGCTTAAAGTTTTAGCCAAGAGGAATGCCATTGAGTAAGTTTGGGTGGAGATTGGAAATTGAACTCAAGATAATACAGAATCTGCTACTTCAGACTTAGGAAACTGAGCATGTTGGTGATGCTGTTTGGAATTTGGAATTACTTGGAAATGGATGTGCTTAGGTTATTAGTATTGGCTGTATGCCTAGAATACTGATGATGGATGGAGATTGAAGAATTAATAGGTTGACGATAACATGATTTTATACTTTTTCTTCAATTTGTAATGGGAGCAACTGTCATTGTCCTAGGACGGCAATGTACAACTTATTCATGTTAACTCATACTTCTGCCTTTTGACAATTTGACCTTGGTGAATTGAATTGTATTAATTTTTAGACTGATGGTATTTATCAACTTGTCTGCACGCTGCTCCTTCCTTTGTAGTGGATGCATGCTTGAATTTCCACCTCTATTCATTTTGTAAACTTAGAAGGATAGGGGCCTATGTTGATTTCTTTACATTACGGAAAACATGGTTTCTTGTCTTGATAAACTTTACTTAACCATTCCCCCTTCTGTTTCTCTCTTTCCACTTGTGTTGATCAAATTTTGCCCTCGCCAGAAAAAATACCATATTTGAAATCATGATTACAGATGTATGTATAATCACCTCATGGGCAACTGGGCATTTGTATATATCGGCAGGATTTTGCAATTGAATTGGATAGCCGAGTTATAAGCTATTGATAGTTTGTTTTGATTTAATAGGCATTAATGCAAATATCCTATAGTATGAGCATCCTTGTCTGCATGAGGTGATTTCTTGTTTGAAATATATATACTTAAAATCTTATTTTTATTTACACATGGGATTGAAATTGATATTAGATATTTTGTAACTTTAAGTTGGGTTTATTATGTGGCAGTCCTAGTCCTTGTCTCATTCTCCTGAAAGTTGTAGTTGTTTAATGTGAAAGTTTCTTTCTAACATGCGAATCCTTGTAATATGAGATTACAGTTAGTTCCTACGGAACGGAGGGAAGAAGAAAAGATGGTCCACAAGTTCCTCCAAGTGATAAAGTTTATGAATACATTCTTTTCAGAGGAAATGACATTAAGGTAACTCTGCATTTTTTGATTGATTTGCAATCTGCTTCTAAGAGAAAGAAGCATAAGGTGGAATGTTTCTAATTTATTGCTGGAAAGTTTCTCACCCCACCTAGTGGAATAAGGTTTGTTTGATGTTGTTGTATTGCTGCGAATTGTCTTGGTTTTGGGGTTCTAAAATGTCATTCTAATTTATGAATAATTTGTGATCGGGGCTTTAATGTTTTTCCTTGTCCTTTTATTCATTCATCAGCTAGGTTTTGTGAATCATTATCTTTTATAGAATAGAAGAAGTTTCCGATGACGTGCATTGTTTTCAATTGAAATATTGCTCAAACTTAAAGTTGTGTGTGTAATTGATGGATTTTGGATTCCTTCAATTTATCGGATCTTTCTTTTCTCCTCTTTAGGTTGATCATATTCTTTTTGGTCAGTGATGTTCCATATAAAACCCTCTTCAAAAAGATTGTTTTTGCTTTCCTCTCACTTGTTCTTGTTAAACACTCATCTTCTGGGTTTCAAACTAGTGGCTTACTTGGCATCTTTGTTCTTACTGGTTGATGGCTACTCAAAAGTTTGTTGGGAAATTATAATGAAATTCTACCAATGAAAGCCTGCTGAATGAAGGTTTGATCAATTGATTGGTCAAATCCCTCTTTTGAGTTTTGCTAGACATATAAATTCTACTACAATGGATAAAGGTTGAGTTCTATCGGAGTGGAGTTTTAAGAATTGAAGAATAAATAAATCTATTTTGAAAGTATAGAATAATTAAGACTAAAGCCAAATGAACTGAAGCCACTAGGATTGGTCTAGTGGTGAGGGGTTTGGGTAGATTGTAAAGGTTATGTGTTTAATTCCCATTTGTATCCACACAAAAAAAAAGAAAAATGAACTGCACTCCATGAAACGGCCATCTGAAATTGCGGACTTATTTTACCTCTAATGAATCTAATTGTAGGGTGGATATCTGATCAATAGCAGTGAAGCTGCCATTTGGTCATAAGAAGTTGTGCTGTATACATGCCAACTATACTTATCTAAGCTGTGTATTTTACCATTTCAGAATTTGCAGATCAAGCCCTCCTCCACATTTGCCAAAGAACCAGAGCAGATTTTTAGTGATCCAGCTATTATTCAGGTACTTAATGTTTAAGGACAATACATCATCAACATCCTTTTTTTTAAGGACAGTAAAAAAATAAATAAAAAATCATATTTCGGAACACATCTAGTTATCAATGTATTTGTTACTTGTTTTAAATCGTTTGTCTTTTTTCCTTTACAGTCACAATATTCTGGGGTATCAAGTTCTCCTGCGTCCTTTGTTGGTGGGAGAAGTTTGACAGAATCAACTCAAAGGCAAGATACGCCTGCTTTGTCCAGTAAAGCCCTTCCTGTTGGGTTGCCTTCTCATCAATCTGTAACTCAGCTGGGCTCTTCAAATCACATTGCTGCTACTCAAGTTGCTAGTCATCCATATTTTTCTACAGCTATGTATTGGCAAGGACAATGTGGGACATCAAGCAACAGCTCTCATTCTTTGCCACAATCTAGTTCTCTTCAATCCCCATCAGTGGTATCACCCTTAGCAAGTCAGAATCGGATGCAAACTGCAGAAACTCAGGCACCTACAAAAGTGGGATGGACAACTTTATCAGAGTGTGGTCTACCTGTATCTTCCCCTACTGCTTCTTCTCTTGTAAATCTGACTGGTTCACCTTTTCCTACCTCTTTACCAATTTCCAATCCTTTTGATACTCCATCCCTTTTGTCTACTAAGACACCTATGCCATATTCTGCATCCATGACTTTTGATGGATCAAACATGCCTTCGTTTTCTTTACCTCTCCAAGACCTTAGTTCTATTGAAGGTCAAATATCTGGAAAAATTTGTCCTGACCCAAGACCACTTTATGCTGGACATTCCGACGTTCATCCTGCTTCTTCATTTGTAGATTCTACTTCAGTTCCCTTGCCAACACCTCCATCTTTTTCGACTCTAGATCAATTTGTACACCGTGGAGAACAGTTGTTTTCTTTAACACCGAATTTGACCCCTAATAGGAAGGATGTGGGTTCTCTGACTCCAGCATCTTGTGGTTCCTCTGTATTAATGCCTTCTCCAGCATCTAGAGCACCATTACTACCACTACCAACTTCTGTACACAAGGTTAGAAAATTTCCCCTTGTTCTTTTTGGGGGTGGTGCAGGTGGGGTAGGGTGAAGAAAGATATTAGGGTTCATTATATTATTGTATGGCTTCTCATTACCTGTCTATTTTATAAATCACAATTGCATGCAAATAGTTGTATGCAATGAGTTTCTTAATACTGACTGTATGTTTAAAAAATAGTTTAATTTTATCTAGAATAGATCAACCTCACATGCTTTTCTGTTCATTTGTAATTTTAATGTTGTTTGGATTGAACTGAAGATCTTCAAGGATGTGTGGACAATTAGAGATAAATTCTTCCTATTAAACCTGCAATCCTGCTTTTGTGAGGGATGGAAAAAATGAAATTAAATAAAGAGATTGTTAACATTGAATGTCTTACTCAAATACCAAATTAACATTCTAACATGGCTCTGCTTAGTGGGTAGTGCTTGTGAGATTTTACAAAACTTTTTCATTGTTCACTGGTCATGAGTTAATGAAAAATCTTGCTCAAAATACCAATTGCTGAAGTTGTCACAAGTGTTAAAATTTTAGCAGGAGTCTGATTGGTTTGTGAAGAATGCTTCCTTTAATGTGTAGAAGAATATTTATTGTTTCCCAAATCCCGTTTTGAAGCTACAATTTTTTTTTTGTCAAATTGAGAATAAAAATAGGTATGTTAGCTAAAATTTTGTGGGTTGCATGCATCTTACATATTTTGTTGGGGTTTCACATGTGTTATTCACCTATCATGACAAAATAATACAGATAACTTTGGTATTTACTAATTTACATCTCACTATTTTTGGCCAACTAATAAATTAGAGCCATAAAATGCAAGTAGACCAACATTTAAGGTTGGATGTAAGATTTTCTATTTTTACACGTGTAAGTTGATCATTTACCTCTTTTAATTATTATTACATGGATAAGTATTTGATAGGGCCCAAGTGTTGTTACTTGTTAGTCGGAATAGTTACTTAGTTAGTTATAGCAGATACGGAGCTAAAGTTGTAGAGAGAGGAAATTGGATTAAATACGAGAAAAGGGTAGAAGAGTGGCCATTCTGATTTCTTACCATTTGAAAACTGAGCATTAGCTCTTTTGTTGAAAGGAGAAACCCTTGGAACGAGGATTCTCCTTTGTTCTTTGCTTGTAATTCAATACTACCAAAGTATTCTTTCTCACTTCTTTTCTCTGTTTTTCTCATCTCTTTTTCTCTCTGTAAACTCAGAACCCATTTCAGGCTTCCTAACAGTATTTAATTTTAGTATTTATTTATTTATTGATTGATTAATATGTGTATAAATTTCTAGTATTGATGTATTGTTGATTTTTGCAGCCTCAATGCTCAGCTTCACAGTTCACTGAAGAGTTTGATTTTGAGGCCATGAATGAAAAGTTCAAAAAGGATGAAGTATGGGGTTCTCTTGGAAAGGCAACCACAAAAATAGTAGGAGCAGAGGATAATGCTTCTCCTCTCAGTTTGGGCGACAACGAATGTCATGGGATGATACCAAACCCTAAGGTAGGACTTGGTATGTTTCCATTTGATAAAAATTTCCTCCGCTTGGTTTGTTGAAAAACAAGGGGAATGATCCGTTTACAAACTTTTTTGATAAATTTTTACAAATTACACTATCTTTTCCCGGGAGAACATAGTGTAGTTTGTAAGAGTTTGTAAACAAAAAAGTTTGTAAATATAACCTGCCCCGTAAAACAAAGACATAAGTTGTGAGGCATGTGGTTTTTGGCAGTGTTTGAACTTGAATGAACTTCTATTGTTGCTTTTGATTGCAGTCTGCATACGAGAAAGATGACTTTTTTGACACAATTTCTTGTAACTCTATGACTCGTGGAGTGAGGAATGGACGAAATCGTTTATCTGAGAGAATGAGACTGGATACTGAGGTCTGCAAACACATTAATAACTGAAATTGTTCAGTATGAAATTATCCTAAAACTACAATGTAATATTGATGTATTGTTTATCTGTTTCCTTTTCAGACATTTGGCATTTTCCAACAGAGGCCGAATGTTGGTTATGGTGGCTATGGTGCTGGACGGGGTGAGAATTTCAGGGGCTCATATAATTGGGGAAGGGGTTATGGCTATGGTAGGAGAGGGCGTGGCCCAAACTTTCCTTTCTAGTTATGGCTATCGACATTTTCTGTTGATCTCCTGTCCGCCAAAGCTCCCCGTTAATTTTGCCTATGCCCTTTGTATGTTCTTGGGCTTTATGTCAATGATGTTAACATGTTTTTGGAACTTTAATGTCCGGATGCTGGGATGTCAAACTTTCATGCCTAGTGGTCTGACGTCTACTTTCAAGTAATTACTGTCTATCTAGGAATCAGTAGCCTGAGGAACTCCTTACTCTTTTGCTCCCCTCTTAAAAAAATGATATATTTTCCTTTTTCCAATTTTTGGTCGTACATATCCATTGGTCAGTAGTTCAAGGTCACATTTCAAAATACCTCCTATGGTGATGTTTCTTCCGTAAAATTTTGGGAATCCCACGTTTTCTGAACTTAATTTTTGGTTATTTATTTTTCTAGCGTTTTAAAGTGGGCCTATATTTGTATTTTCCGCTCTTCGATATCTTCAGTAATTCTTTTGAAATGTCATTGATTTTATGACGCATTAAATTAGGGTATTGTTATTTTTCTAATTAATTTGTACATTCCCCAATTACGACCGCTGGTGTTATTGCCCTTATATTTTTTAGTAATTTTATTTTGTCTTATCTAGATTTTTTTTTTGTTTTTTTTTTTTGTAAATTGTCTTATCTAGATTTACTTTGTAAGCAACGATGGTCAGGTTTCCTTGTCACCGTAAGTCGGCGTCTACTATTTTGTAATTAATTTTTTTCCTTTTTCTTTTCATATATAGTGAATTCGGGGCATTAGAGTACGTGATGATCTTTTTTTTTTTTTTTTTATCTTAATTGAAAACAGTGGATTAGGCGGCGACAGTGTTCACGGTTATTGGAGCGGGATGGTGGGCCGGTGGGACCTCATGTAAGGCCCAGTCTGTTTTTGACTTTTTGGCATATTACTACACCTGATCCGATATTGGATTAAAAATAAAATTGCTACCTAATCGATATTCTCTCCAATAGTATCTTTCCCTAAGCAGACGGGGGGACGCGGGCGGGCCGGGGCTGAAATTTTCTTTATTCCATTGAGAACTTTTTTTTTTTTTTTTTTTGGAGTTACCCAACCTTAATTACCTCTTTGAGGCGAGTTGGCTCCCTCCGGTATCCCCACAAGCTTCGACTCTTTGAGCCGGCTATGAGACTAATCCGGAGAATTCCATTGAGAACTTTAAACGAGTGTAAAATATGGATTTTTTTAAGCTGATAATCGTTAGATTAGAGCCGTGATCATTTGCTTTTGGGAAAGTTTGTTGAATAAGAGCAAGCATTGGAGTCTAAATTGTGTCCGGCAGACTTGAAATATGACTGCAAATATTTCTGCATAGAAAAAAGGTAGTCAATTTTAATGTGATCTCATAATTGAGAATTGAATTTTGTTCTTGAAATGCTGAATAGGACCCGGCATCCTTCAGGAAAGAAATATGATCTAGCCTAGTTTGGAGAATCGTGTCTTTTTTTCTGGCAAAATTATCATTCCTTGCGTGGCGTGCAACTCGTAGTATTATTTAAAATTCAATAAACAATTATTAATCTATGCAGGTGGGGATACAAGATGAGTTACTATATGCGGCAGTCACTACCTTGCGTGGTCTGCCACTTGTAGAATTATTTAAAATTAAATAAAACGATGAATGCAACTGGCAGTTGAAAAATATAAATATAAAACAAAAATAAACAATTATCAATCTATGCATGTTTACAAATGAAGTGTCTCTTTCGTTTGGTGTAAGTCAAAAAATAAAGTTATTCCTTGGGACATTGGATAAGCAAGTTAATGAATTTTAGTTGCCACTGGCACCTCCTTTTACTTAACAAACTCTTGAAATTTAGTATTCCTTTGGAAGCCTCTTTCTGGAACCGGTCTGGGATCTTTCCCTCAGCATAGTAAGGCTTCTTTCTAGGTGTAGTTGATAGTCTTCAACCATTATATAGCATATTAATTTGCATCAAAATGAATGACTCTGTTTTCATCTTACCGTATGTTTTTTTAAGTAAATATCTCAATGGTGTCACCCCTTTTGAGCGTGTATTTTGCGACCCTGTTCTGCTTGATTGGTCTTTATTGTTGACAAAGCTGAACCAATTACCGAACCTACTGTAACTATAACCAAGATGGCTGAGCCGGCATAAGTCCCCCTTTTGACTAGGTAGCACTCCCCATTCAACCACCCCACCCCATACGGCTGCATCTTGCTCATGCTTGTTGCTGTGATTAATAAAATAACTGCAATTCCAAAGCTAAGCCTGCCAAGCATGACCATTTCCAATCTTACACTTATTATGTTTAGTCTATTTCAAAGGAAAAAAAATATAATCTCTAGATTTATTATGTTTTCTTATAAGGAAAAATGTTTCTTATTTGAGACAGATCAGCTGACCCTTGTTTATTCCACCCTATCTCTCTTTTCTAGCCATGTGGTCTCTCCCTCCAAAAATAAAATAAAAAAAGATTCAACTTGCCAACCTGTGGCCAATAATGACAAGCCACATGGCATGGCACACAGTTGCATTAAAAATATTATTTCATGGTCGAAACCAATACATACCAGAAGAAAAAAAAATCGGTTTGACAACTAGATTGGATGGTGGTGTGTCCACTTTCTAGGACTTTGTTGGACAAATCAGACTTGTTATTAGAGAAAATATGTCAATTCTAACATGTGAATAATGATCATGTACAAATCAATAATTAAGCAATCTGGTTTGTTTTCAGCAATCTGTTATTGTTAAATGTGAAGTAACAACTAAAAAAACAGATATGCAAAAGATTGATGACCTACCAAGAGATCAAAAGCAGAAGCTTTGCAAGGACAGGTATCTTATACTGTGCGTTTCTTTTCCTTCCTGAACAAGAATTCTTGAATAATATACAATTCCCAATGATCTGGGCCAAAATGAAACTAACCAAAGCTGCAATACCCAATCCAAATGCTTGGCTTGATGGCAAATAACATAGTTTTCCATTCCATCTGAGATCCTCCTTCTGCAACACAAATAATGCATCAAAACTAAATTTTTTATTTTTTTTTATAATAAAAAGGGCAAAAACTCATGACTACAAAAGACTTAATAAATTCAAGTGAAGGACTCATTATGCACTACCTTGTTCCTCTTAATCTCGGAGGTTATACACAAGATAAAGGAAACTAAGCCAAGCGAGAGGGAGATAATGATGGAGAAGATCACTGTGAATTTCCACCTAGGAGGACTTTCCATGATGGGGTGGTGGTTTCTGTGAAGATACTTGAGAAGAGAGAATAGAGAAAAAAGTCTTGGAAGTTACTCAATAAACAGAAAGATGACTTGGTTGTGCCTTGAAGGTGTTGGCCATCTCCCTCTTGTTTGAGTTCCTTCCTTTGTAGTGGTTGAGACTTCCTTCCCAATATGTCTAATTGTTTTGAGGGAGATACCATTCCTAACTGCATGTAGAAACAGCTAAAACTTTTCCATTTGATTTGGAGCTGGTCAACCTCTTCCTGCAAATGGTTCTCTTACAAGGACAGAGATAAAAGCTCAAGTATGAGAATCTCCCAAAACAAGTGACAAAAAATAACCACAATAGTCATTAATTATTGTATATATAACACATTAACAACGGTTATCTGTCAAGAATGGTCAATTTATTACAATGATTATGCTAATCTCCTTTATTTATATTAATAAGTATATATTATTACTTGCCACTTTTATAGGGTAGGCTTCTATTCTATCGGTTCATGCGGTGAAGGCTCTTTTTATGCCACTTCTCATGACATAAGAAAAGAAAAGAAAAGTCTATATTCTCACGTTTCAACCCAATGTGACAAAAGAAGCCTCTTTGTGAAGTTTCGGTGGGGCCATTGACACAAGTTGGAAAACTAAAAACAAAGGTGCCAGAGGTGGTGCTATTACGTTGTAGATTGGCATTACCCTTTCGTGATTTGAGGTTCTTTCGCTGATGTTTCCTCAAATTTTCACTCTTTTTTAATAGATCAGATTCGATTCCATTGAAAGACATGTGGGCTTGGGAGAAAGTTTCATCATCGGCGTCTAAATATTCTTCATATTGTAAGTTCCGTTTAAATTTGACTTGGATTTGTTTAATTGTTCAAACCCAATTCCCAAATCGAAGTGCTTTGAAGTGCTAACGGATTGCAATGTTAAAAAATTGTAGCTTTCTTCGCTTTTGAGAATTGCAGATTTAAATATTCAACAAGCCATGCAATTGGGTACTGGAAGAATATTAATTTATAGCTTCTTTTTCTTCCTTGTTCATCTGGGTCACGTTGTGCTTCCCTTCTTCAGTCACCTTCCCTGAAAGAAAGAAAACGAATTCAAAATGTTTTGTTGTTGATAACTATTGAAGGGGTATCAACTAGTACTACTACTACTATTCAATTTGTAAGAGCCATATCAAATTTCAGTGATAGTGGCCCCTCACCAATCACCAATCACCAATCACCACTCACCAGAAACAGATAAGGATACTTTTTCTGTGAGTGCTACCCAGTTAGGATCGCTTGCCTTATTTGTTTATTGTAATTTCAAAGGTGAAAAAACTGTTCCCATTACTTCTGGTTGGTAATTAACGACCCATTTTTATTATTTTTTTAATTTTTAATGAAGATTATAAATTTGCATTTCCGAGAATGTCTTTAACACTTTATAAATTATTGAGGTTTTGGAGCTTAGCTTTTACAACATGAGAAGAATATCTTATTCTAGTGAGCAGCTAATTACACTTCACACGAACATTTGGTTTGGGAACTTTGTCTTGTTTGATCTGGAGTGCTTAAAGAGGTGCGAGTTCCTCTTTGTTGATAAGGTGTCTGTCTCATTGTGTTGGGAACTGTCACCCAAGGAATGACAGATTGCCATTATGCCATGAAAGACATTTGGAGAATCAGAATTAATGTAAACCAAAGGACAATATTATATGCATACAACATAGTTATGGGCTACTAACTAGTGTAGCTGGGGAGGAATATTGTATATGCATTCTCCGTTAAATGTTGAGGTAATGTTTGTTTTCTTTTGATTTAAGTCCCTCAGCTCCTCCAAGGAGATGCTATTGTGAAGTAGTTTCTTTATGCTGAGAGTATGAACTCAAGTATCATGCTACTTTACTTTTTCTGACTGTTGTTGGTTTTGTGCGGCAACAATTCTGGGTTACGGAAAATAAAAGGTCACAGGTTCGAATCCGAGAAATATTTTTTTTGCAAATATGCAAAGGTAATGCTGTGTACAAGGATTGCCCTAACCTCTACCCTCGTTGGTCGGGTTTAACGGGGAGTGGTTTTTTTATGTCCAATTGGATATGAATGAAAAATAAGTGCTCATCTGAAGGGCCTATCCTGGATATTGAGAACTGTAGGATAAATTTTGGAAAAATGAATATATATCCTGATGATGACATCTCCTATCCTCCTGCCGGTGTCTGCATATTATGAGTAATTCTTTCATACTCCTGATGCATTACTCCTCTTACAATCTAAATTTTACTTTTAAGTTACTATGGTGGCACAGATTCAATTTCTGCGACACACCATATTTTCACTGGCTCATAGTATTACTTTGAGCGAGTAAATTTCATGCAGATTAAGGTGGGCAATCTTGGGAGTCGTTTGCTTTTTCTGTACGTCAATGAAGATTTGATTTCATGTTTTTAACAAGCTTTAAACTAAAACATTAGGATTCGCTATAAATAAATGATATGATGGACAGGGTTGTTATTTGTGTCATTGAAAATTTCCTAATTCCCCTTTTGTTATGTCATTCATGGTTACATTTTTATCTGATATATAGGAGTCAAAAATATATCCAGTGTTATGTGAGGACGTGAAGGTCGTCTCTGGATCACCTTTCCATTCATTGAAAGGGAGTCCAATCTAAATTCAAAGTGACTGTTAAAGCTTTAAAGGTGTAAACTAGAACACTGTTATGGCCAAGAAAAAAACTAGAGTACTGCTACTCTTTATGAATTATTAAACAGCTCTCATAAAATTATTGCAATTTTCAGTTTTTTTTTTTTGTTTTGTTTTGAAATACTGTATTATTTGAATAAGGCCTTACTGCTCAATGCTATACCATTGGAGCTACAAAAACAGCAACAGATTATTTTTTATCAAATCTACTCCTTTTCCTTCTAAGAACATCCAGAACAGATTGTGCTGTGCAATAAGCAATTGCTTGAACAGTAATCATTGGATTGACACCCAAAGCTGTGGGGAAGACACTTGCATCTGCCACATAGAGGTCCTCCACTTCCCATGTCTCCCCTCTCTGATTCACCACTGATTCCTTTGGATTAGTGCCCATCCTACAGCTCCCCATCTGATGTGCTGAGCACAATGGTGTTGAAAGGTCTGTTAATGACCTTGAACTTTCCTCCTTAACAAATTTCTCAAATTCATAATAGCTCACCTGCTTTACATTTAAGGTCCTTCCCTTACTATGATGAGTCCCTATTTCTTCAGCTCCAGCTGCTGCCAGAATTCTTAGCACCTTATCAATTCCCTTCCTTAAATTTTCTTCATCTATATCTTCCAGCTTGTAACTGATGCAGTCTGGTGAAGTCACAGTCCCTGATCCTTTATCCCTTCCCAGTGCAAATATATGAGCTGTTCTAGAAAACTTTCGCATTCGATCTTTTATATCAGGTCCAGAAACCCATGGCATGAGAATGGAGAACATACCAGGATGCAATGCAGGTGTTTGGATCACTGCACCATATCCAGATTTCTCAAATTCTGCAACAACAGGAGACATTGCTGTCATTATCCCTCCTTCGTAGCTCTTTTTCCGTGCTTCTGGCCACACCTCAGATGCAGGTGCATCTGGGAAGTAGCCCCAAGCCATTGTCACTGGATGAAGATGCAAGTGTCTCCCTATGTTCTTATTCTTCAAACCACTTCTTTTAAGTAATGCTGGAGTACTGAGTGCTCCACATGCTACAATTGTAACCTTGGATTCCACCACACAAATGTCTTTAGTTCCTTTGTATTCAAATTCAAAAGCCACTCCACGTGCAATCTTTCTGTCTCTTCCTCTCTTGTTCTTATGTAAGACTTTTATTGCCTCACAACCTGGAAGAATTACTCCATTGCCAGATTTCACCAAGTCCACCAACCATGTTTCTGAGGTACCCTTCTTCCTTCCATCCTTACATCCCAAACAACACCAACCACAGTAGTGGTCTGGTGGAGAATTGCGAGGAATGTTACTCACAGGATATCCCATTTCTTGACACCCTCTTCTAAGGATTGCATTGTTGAATCCTTCATCTTCAATCTCAGACTGAACTCCCATTTCCTGACAGACAACATCCATGGCTTCTTTATATAATTGACTCTCAAATAACTCAAGCCCATGATCACACCACTCCTTGCATACATGCTCAGGGGTTTTAATGCAAGCAGACCAGTTTATTGAAGACCCTCCACCAACAGTGGATCCTGATAGTATGCACACACCCATATCATCAGTTGCAACCAAACCACTATTGAGGTACATTTGATCCATGGTTGGTCCTTCAAGAAGGGAAAGATTGTTCCTTGCAGAATAGCCTCCTTTTTCCAAGACCAGCACTTTGTAACCAGCTTTTGCAAGAACACCAGCTACTACACCACCTCCTGAGCCAGAACCAACAACCACTGCATCACATTGGATAACTAAAGAAGGAGATGACAAGTTAGCAGCAACTTTAGGCTTTCTACGAATGACAGAGACAGGGAATCCAAATCTTCTTAGTGCATCTGCACTGATGTCTCGTGGATTATTCAGATGGACAAGTCCTTTGTAAAGAGGTCCTATGACCTCTTCAGCATCATCATCTTCCTTAAGCTCTTGTCCTCCTTTAGATGTTCCATGTAAAAAATGGTTCTTTAACTGAGCTTTGAATTCTGGATCAGGTCCACAGTATCCAATTGCCTTCCATGAAGGGTTGTCTTCTGATTCATCTATCTGAAATTAGGTGTCCTGCCATTATTAGTACAAGGTTCCAAGCTACCAGAAAATCATACACATTCAATTTTTATGACTTAACTATACATAATATGTGCTCTTATAATTGTGCCATTGTCTCGTTTCTTAATATAACAATAACTAATGATTGAATTTGATAGGGTCATTTCTTTGAATTTGAACCTCACCCGGTCATGATACAACTAATGATTGAACCAGGATTAAGTGAACCTAATAATTTAATAAAAAGTATAAATTATAAGAAATTATTTATAATTGTAAGATTTGTATGCATAATTAATTTAATTATAATTTACAAAATTATAACGTAAATAAATAAATTTCAGAGAAAATAATTTGAGAACACAAGTAGTTGAGATTAGGAAAATTTTAAAATAATTATTTTAAGAGTATAAACAAATGAGATTTGAAAAGAAAATTAGATATAAAAAGAGAAATTTAAAAATAATTAATAATTTGGAAATTTTTACTAAGCAATGGTGAAGCTAAAGAAAAAGAGGATATAATAATAATAAAAAAAAAATTATCTTACTTGTACATTACCACATATTCTTTTTGAGATGGGTTGAATATATGATTTGGGTCAGCAGTCCAAAAAAAGGAAAGGGCTCATTTGAACATAAAATCTGAGCAGAGCCTAATTTGAAATCTGTTTGAATTGGTTCATGCCTTCATGGTTAATAAATTATTATCTTCAATCCTCACACTACACTACCTATTATTTGAGTGAATTTTGGGTACCACTGCCGTAGGTACACCCTTTTCCCATTTAGAAAATAACAAGGATATAAAGATAAAAAATAAAAAATACAGGATACATAAAAAAAAAACTACTCCCCGTTAAACCCGATTAACGAATGTGGAGTGAATTCAGTACCACCACCGTGGAAAGATACATATGGTATTAAAATTTTCTTATTTTGGAAAGATGAGGTACTGAATTCAGCACCATGTGGTATTCAAAATTTTCCCCTATTATTTGGGTGGTGGGTTTGTTGGCCTTTATGCAAGGCAACGCCAGCGAGCAAAAATTGGTCTATTGAACAAATTGGTTTGACAAGTTATGGGCCATGCTTGTGGTCTATTGTTCTTATTTGACTTTATAGGGATTCACTTAGCTTCCAAAGTTGTGATTCTTTTTTTGGGGGTACCTGAATGTCATGAGATTTTTAATTTACGTATTCCTACAATGCAAATGGGAATAAGTAGTATACTGGCCCAAACATGATGCACAAATTTGTTCAATAGTCCAAACCTATAAAAATGTTTTCACTGTTTTTGTGGGAAAGTCTTTGGTTCTAACTTGAGTAATGCTACTTGCTATAAAAAGACAGACATGTGGGTCTATATGAATTTATCAAAGGAAACAATTAGGTAGAACCACTTACATGGATACCAACTTGCCAAGGCTCAATTGTGTCCAGTTATTTATAAACGTAATAAGTGTGGAATAAGTGACATAGTTTGCTTAACTCATCATCAAACAGAAGAGTATAGGACTTGAAAATTGAATGAGATGGAAACGTAGATGGTCAGTGTCCCTACTTAGGTAGGGTAAAATTGGAGAGAAGAATCAATGCAGTTAGGCTGTCATAGTCCTGTGAGAGTTATAGCCACCAGGACAGAAAGCTTTGGATCCAAATCTTAGTTAAATCTCGTACATTTTGATGTGGCATACAATAGGCCTTTTTGAATGTAAATGTGTGACCCCAACACCAGCCTTTGCATTTTAGTACATAGGCCCACTTTAGTTATGAATCTAAGTTCATTCATCCTATCCTAATATGACCCTACGCTCATCTGCACACACACACACACAATCACATAAATACCACATATTCATGTGTTTTTTGCCCTCCACTGAGTTTTATGCAAATATTTATATTTCAGTAATTCATTCAAACAGGGCTATAATTTGAAATTCTCTTAAATAGACATATGGTTATTACTATTATTGTTATTTTGGTATTGAAATTGACATATAGTCATAAGTTTACACAATAAGACAATAAAAAACTGTCACTTAATCTGCCATTAGTTTAAGTTTGAAAAATTAAAGAGATCAACATAAATTTTCTTTAATCAAGTTCTGATAACTAAATCGCATGATTGTCACTTATGTAAAGATTAATCAAACCAAACGTAGCCTGAGTCGGAAGCATTACTGAGTGGCTGGTTACTTTTATAGAATTACTTATCGAGGAAAGTTATATTTACAAATTTTTTTGTTTACAAACTACGATTAGTATGACCGTTCATATTTCAATCAAGAGTGTATGACCGGTCATACTTAGTGTAATTTGTAAAAAAAATTATAAGCGGATTCTTCCCCTTATATATTTACACATGCGTGTATTCGTTTTTGTGTCAAATTTCAGCTAGAAATCAATTTTTATGAAGAAAAAAAAAGCTCACATCTTTCAAGAATAATTAAATGTTGTCAATGAATTCTTTTTAAAGGCATTAAAAAAATATTTCACCAAGAAAAACAAATACGTTTAAGATTCATAATGTTTGAACTTTGAACTAGAATTTAATAATTGAAATAAGTGCTTTAATTATTATTTTGAAATATCAGTTCTTTTTATTATACTTCTATATTAAATTTTTGGAAATAACTTAAATCTTTAAAATGTAAATATCTCAACGATATTTGAAAGTTCAAACACAGCACAGTGCATTAATTTTACTTGGGTTGTTTGTGGATTAGCAGTAGGGCAGGGTCGACATTAAAGAAAGTATATGAGAGAAGGAGTAGATGAAGAAGCAAGGTATAACCCGTGATTTGGTGGAAAAACTGTCACGTACGTCCAATTTGGTGCATGTGGGTGGGTGCAACTTGCAAGTACCCTTCATGAAATACTGGATCATCACCCTGACCAACCCTTCTCCAACTATATGCAATGGATTATCACTTTCAAGTTTAAACCGTTCCCACTTTTAACTTGCACCAGAACAAACAGTATCATTATCACTTTTATGTACGGCCTTATGTCAACCAAATTTTTTTTATGTTATCTACTTACCCTCGTGCAATTCTAAAAAACAAAAATATTTGAAAAATTCTTTGCTTGTGTACGATACTGTTTTTTAATAAAATATGGAATTTGCATCTATCATGTCACATGACACAAAAAAGTTTTTTACACACATAATATTTTGTGGGACCTGCACTTTTTAAAGCAAAAAAAAATAAAAAAAATTAAGGCACGCAAAACGAATCTCTATAACATTACACAATCATTTTTCCTACAACATAACTATTATAAAACCCTAAAAACATAGGAAAAAACAAGTATCATGTTGTAGGACAATCCTCTTATCATGCTATAAAGACAATAAGTGTGGGGTCCACCATGTTTAAAAAAAAAAAAATACAGCACAAATACCGATGTATGTATAGAAAACTTTACATTTGTCATACAACATGACAAATGCAAAACCCTAAAAACATAATAAGTTGATTATTTATTATATCTCAATAGTAAAAATTTAAAACATGAAAACGAGTGGATAAAAAATAACATATATTATATTTTTTATAAAAAAATAATATCACAATAAGCATTCTGAAAATTTTATCAAAGTTTTATCTTTTCCTCAAATACCTCCATCGTTGACTTAAAAAAGTGGAGGTGGAAAAAGTAGGTAACAGAGATAATCCAAAAGGATGGTGATGATACCAATACCATATTATTAATCACTTATCATTTTCATACACATCAACAAAGTAGACACCTAGTAATGACAGTCCATGACGTACGTGTATATTTCTATCATATTAGTTATTGCAATATATACATATATAATACATAAAAAGTTGGTCTAAATATACACAAGTATGAAGTGACGGAGGTAGAAAGAAATATTAATTGTTGTTGGAGGAACCAAGCATGCTCATGAAAATAAAATATTAAAAAGAAATTTGTAAAACTATTAGATTTTAAAAGCTCCATAAAGATCCACTAGGCGCCGTCCATGTACGTATATGGACCCAAATAAATAAAATAACTAATTGGAGTAGCCTTTAGAAACAAGTTACTATTGGAAAAGTGGGAATGAGAAAGAAGCAAATGAAAGCACTTATTTTTCAATAAAAAAAAAAAGTGGGGGGAAATTAAAGCACGAGAAGACATTAAATGCTTTATATATGTTAATTTATGCATGGTGTGTGCTCCAGGTAGCTAGAATGTGAAATATGAATGAGGTTATTATTATTATTATTATTATTATTACCTGAGTGAAGAAGACAAGGAGAGTGAGAAGTTTAACGGTTCTGAAAAACATCCTAAGGTGACGAAAGTAACCAAGAGCCCATGATTGCACAATCTCTTGGCGTTTCTGCAAAGACAAATCAGGATAGCTGCGGATGAAGGGAAACTTGGTTGATAGACACGCCATCCCACAGATAATGAGTGTCCCAAACAATGTAGAAAGTAACCATAACACCAACTTCAGTACCCCTGTCATTGGGTGTTTCAATCTCTCACATATCAAACCCCCAACCTGCCCATAACAAGAACAACCAAAACATTCATAAATTAATTAATATATATTTGTTATCAACACAATAATTAAAAGCAATATAACGATACAAATTAAATTAGAAGACTCTTTCTTCTAGCTATTTTTTCCATTAAAATAATAGTTTCCTTAAAAGGCTCATAATATATAATATCGAGGGATTAAATTGTAGTTTGTCATAAACTCCTCCAATTGTGATGATTAATTACATGACAAAATTGTAACCATCATGGCGTTTGACACAAGAAATATATATATGACGGTTACAATTGCAGTTGCAAATTATGATTTAGATAATATTACTTATAACAAGTGACTTAGAGAGAAAATAAAGGTTCGGTATTAATGAATCTTACACTGAACAATTTATAAAAAAGATTTATACATGCATGGAAAATAGATAAAAATAATACCGCAAAATCACTACTATATAAAAGCAAATTAAATTAGGGTTTCAGGATATATATTATAAATATAGAAATTTGAAGGAAATAAAATAAAAGGTAGGCGTACACGGTCAGGTGTTCCTGCCATGGAAGCTGAAATACTATAGAAGTTGGTGAGAGATTCATCGGAGGGGGCAACAAAGTCATTGAGAGAAGGTAAGATAGTGTCACAGAGAGCAGAGAGAGATTTCATTTGCCTGGGAGAGAGAGAGTTTGTGAGAGGTTGTTGTGTCTCTCTCCCTCCTCCACCGGCTAGTAGAAGCCTCTGTGTGTCAATACTACCAAGCTCAATCACTGTGTGATCTTTTGCTCCTTTCACTCCCAATCCCAACCTAAAACTACCCTTTCTAGAGCTACCATTTTTTATTAGGCTTCCTCCATTGTCCTCCATGCTTTTTTTTTGTTTTTTGTTTTTTTTTGTTTCAAAATAGCAAAGCTAGACTAGAAATGTCACAAAGTGTTGCTAGACCTTTGGAGTTTATATAATACCCATTTGAGGGATAACCATCCCCCAATTGTTTCATTTTTTAGGAAAATAAAAACAAAGGAAAAATGGGGGAAAAATTAATGAGGAATTTTTGTGTTTTTGGTCATGAAATAGGAAAATAGGTTGAGAGAGAGAAAGTGACTCGAAAAGAATAATTTAGTCTTTTTACTAATAATTATTTTTAATTTGGTTTTGGTTATGCTTGGTTTATATATTTTCATGGAATCAACTCTTCCAAAAATTTATTTTTTGGGCGAAGGCACAAGATACTGAACCCTTTTACTCAAAGGTCTTGTGGGTTTGAAAAATGGACAATATTTCCATGTCAACCACGTATTATTTTTAATCTCTTTATATGTGATAATTATTTTTAATTTGGTCCATATAGTTCATAATAATTCCATGTCAACCACGTATTATTATAAAGACAACAGGTAATAAATAAAAGATTAAAAATAATTGTATACATCAAAAACGTTTTTTTTTATAACAACACTAAATTAAAAATGAATGTAATGTATAGAAAAAAGTATTTTAACTTATCTTCAATTATTATTATTATTATGGATTCACTTTTTCTGCAGTTACTGCAGATAAGTTATCTGCAGTAAGCCAAATACGACATCGTTTTGGGATGAAAATCATGGTGTTTTTATAATTTTAATTTATTTCAGAATTATTATAATCTTTATAATTATAATTTTTTAATCTATCAATCCCAAAATGACATCATTTTGTGAGTAAATGTATAAAAATATTTTTCTGAAAAAGATTCTTAAGGATGAAAGAACGAGAGAGGAAGACGTGTCGATGACACGGAAACAAAATCATAAATTCGAAAGGAAAAAATGAAGAAAAAAACAAAAGAGGTTTGTGAAATAAATGCAACGAATAACGGTACGTATTAACTCTCTCATCTGCCACCATTTAATTTCGCGGGTTTGATTTTTATTCAACATATTAAAAAAAAAATATTGCCAAATTGATGTACTAATTATTTCCTTGGTATGGCTTTGCCGAATCGAGTGCTGGCCCAAGGCGAATTTTTTGTTTGGTTATAGAAATAATTGAATTAATAATTCATTCATTCAGGAAGGGGTTGGATTTATATATATCATATGCTACAAATTGAAGGTTCAATGTAAGTTATAGCCCAGTTGATATGTTTAATCCCTCAATCTTTTTCATCAATATATTACTTGTCAACCACTTATTTGCTTATTGCATTCATGATCCAACCAGGGCAGTAAGTAACTAAATAGCGTAGAGGTGTGAACTATTGATTATTCTGTTCCAAAAAATAACTTCACAATTCTTCTTCTTCTTCTTCTTATCTCATACTCTTTGGCTCTTATTGCCTGGTAAAATCATATAGTAGTTATGAATCAAGGATAATTCAGCTGATAAGAATTAAAATATTTCATTTCAAACTCTAGGTTTTGATTTTATTGTCATCAATCTATTATAGCAGTTAATTTGCAAGTATTTTCTTACGCTTATTAACACTAGTGGCTTATATTTGTTTAGTAAATATTACCTGCATTGTACTTATTATTTAAATCAAATATTTCTGATTTTGAATTTTTTATTTAATGAATGAATATTTAATTTTTTAATCTTAAAAATGTATAGTTAAAATATTTAAAAAATATATTTGTTTTATAATGTTGATCATAATTTTCATAAAGCATAATAAAAATATTTATATTTAAAATCAAATAATTATATTATTCGATTTTGTAATTATTATGATAATATTTACATGTGCTTTTTAACTTCTTCTTCTTTTTGTATCAAAAATGTGCTTTTTAACTTTATATATATAAAATAAGGGATAAGTTATTTTACCTACTTCTTTTTCTTTTTACCTTTGCCTACCACTATATTATATTTTAAATCAAATAATTATATTATTCGATTTTGTAATTATTATGATTATATTTACATGTGCTTTTTAACTTCTTCTTTTTGTATCAAAAATGTGCTTTTTAAATTTATATATATAAAATAAGGGATAAGTTATTTTACCTACTTCTTTTTTTTTTACCTTTGCCTACCACTATAAAATATCATTAGATCAGAATCTTAACAAATCTTTATCTTTCTCTCTCCTCTTGAGATTCTGTATCTAACGATGTTGGAGAATGATAAGCAAAGGTAAAAAGAAAAAAATGATAGATAGAATAACCTATCCTATAAAATAAAAATTCATTATATTTATCTTAACATGTTAATCGAATTCTCAGGACATGAAAATATTTATACTTCATTTTTTATTTTTAAAATATTTTTTAACTCCATCTTAATTACATTTTGATATTTTTTTAAAATATTATATAATAATGAGATATATACAAATTAAATGAAATTATAATATTATTTAAATTATTTTTTTAAGTCACTAGGATTGGTATATTAGTGAGGGGTTTAGGTAATTTGCTTAGTGCTCCTATTCAATCAATGTGTGTGTGTGTGAGAGAGAGAGAGAGGGGTATCCTTTTAAAGAACACGAGCTTGTGTCCTTTAAGTGACTTACGCACCGGTAAGATTTTATGTAAATCTGAAAAGTTTTTTTTTTTTTTCTCCTCAATCATATCGTTGACGTGTAAAGTGAAAAAAGTAACTTTTCAGATTTACACAAAGTCTTATCAATAAGATTGTGTGTAATTCACTAAAGGACACAAGCTTGTGTCCTTTTAAAGGACATCCACTAAACCCTATATATATATATATATAATATTATGTCATTTTTTTTTTGATAACAATATTATGTCATTTTAGATCATAACCGTTGATTTCTGTCCATCAACGGTTATAATTTATTGGATCAAACTTAATGGGCCAAACTTATTATTAATTAATTAATAATTTTGATCAAATAAATTATAACCCTTAATGGACGGAAATCAACGGTTAGGATCTAAAATGACATATGATTATATTCTTTAAAAGTACAGATGTTATTTCTATATATATATATATATATATATATATATATATATATATATATAGGCAGGATATTCTTACACCCGTGTAAGAGGTAGAAGTCTTACTCTCAATCTTGACCATTGATCCATTTGTATCCAATGACTTATATTACTAAAAAATTAGATCTCTTAGATATAAGTAGGATCAACGGACAAAATTGAGAGTGTAACTTACACTGGTGTAAAATGATCATCACCAATATATATTATATATATATATATATATATATATATATATATATATATATTAGTGTTAATGGTGGTAGTGCAAAATTTGTGATTTTGGTAATTATGGTATTAGTGAAATCATAAAGATCAGATGCAATCACGGAAAATTAAAATGTAATATGCAAGGCATAAAAGTTGTAGAAAATGAAACCCGAGCCCAGTATTAGATACTGTGTCCTTAAGAAAGTTTTGCCCCCTAAACAATGCTTAAGGTTCGTGGACAAATAATGTCTCCCAAGATAAAACGGATTACCTCTATTTCGATGGTTGCACTATTAGAAGAAACAACACCGACAAACATAATGAACGCTAATGAATCGTACAGAATGAATGCAAAAGATTTCAAAAATCATTTTGACATAGTTTCGTTAGAAGAGATAAATCAGGTATTACAAAAAAAAAAAAGATAAATCAGAAAAATTATATTATATTCTCTAACACACCCCCTCACGCAAGAACCCTTTTGATTTGAAGCGTGGATATGGCACAAGCCCATTATTGGTATGCCTTGTGCCCCTCACGCAAGAACCCTTTGGACTTGAAGCGTGGATATGACACAAGCTCATTATTGGCCTGCCTTATGCTGCACAAGTCCCTTTTTTTTGTCTGCCTTGTGTTTTTTTTTAATTCCACCTGAAAGTGGGGGGCGGTGAGATTCGAACTTATGACCTCGTGGTCGTCTGTGAAGCTCTGATACCATGATAAAGAACCACTTCAACCCAAAACCTTAAGATATTGAGTGAGGGCCTTTTTAATGATTTATATTATATTATCTAGGGAAAACTTCAAAAATTCCCCTACAAGTTTTTTCAAAATCACTTAACCCCCTCCCCGAAATTTTTAATCATTTACCCCCTACTCAAAATTTTTTATCACTTACCCCCCTAATTTGATTTTTTATCCAAAATTTTGTTCAATTTTTTAAAAGGTACCAGAATTACCCTTAATAGAAAAAAGAAAAACATAATTTCCTCACAAACTACTTTGTAACTAGTTTAATATGTCTTTTTAATTTAAGGGACGATTGCTTAATTTTAAGCTTGCAAACAATTGCTTAAATTTAAGTTTTATATCAAATCATTTATTATTATTATTATAACGATGAGGTATTCTCACTTAGTCCCCCTAAATCACCTTGTGGTTCGAGAATTAGCTATGATAAAACATAAAGTTTTTTAAAAGGTACCAATTGTTTGCAAGCTTAAAATTAAGCAATCATCCCTTAAATTAAAAAGACATATTAAACTAGTTACAAAGTAGTTTGTGAGGAAATTATGTTTTTCTTTTTTCTATTAAGGGTAATTTTGGTATCTTTTAAAAAATTTAACATGATTTTGGATGGAAAATCAAATTAGGGGGTAAGTGATAAAAAAATTTTGAGTAGGGGGTAAATGATTAAAAATTTTGGGGAGGGAGTTAAGTGATTTTGAGAAAACTTGTAGGGGTTTTTTTGAAGTTTTTCCTATTATCTAACATCAAATTTAGGTCAAAAGAGTTACAGACCGCAACTCTCCTTTTACTAATCATACACTTTTGAGCGTGTACGAGCAACGCAACTTACAACATATTCAGTTGCGAATTAAAATCATGCAAAGTGGTGTTTAGAATTTCACTGGCCTAAATATGGTTTGATTATGTACCAAAAAAAATATATATATATATGGTTTGATTGCAATTAATTGAAATAATAAACGTTGTTTTCAGGATTTGACTTGCCATCACACGATGATTTGATCCCAATAACTTGAAATAATGAATGTGCTTTTCAGGATTTAATTAACTCGCCATCCTATGATTTGGTGGCATTTGCATTGTATTTCATATGGAAAATGTCATCACGAAGCAGTCCCATGTTAATATTTTCCATTGACCTAATCTTCTCTCTGTCTGTGTCTTTCTTGGTGTCTCTTGCTCTCGATTGCTCCCATCTCTTTCAGAAACCACTCCAACCATCTTATTAATTTAATTATACCCCATTTCTATCAATTGTTGATATAACAATCAAGTCCTCTGGATGATGCGTGATGAGATTTAGAATGTGAGGCTTTACAATTATCCAATAGCATATGTTTGGGAGCTGGGAGAATTTTTAATTTTTTTAAATAAAAATGAAGGGGCCAGGAAGGAAATCAAAGAGGACAATATTATAAAGTAATGATTTTCTTTTATTATGAACGTTTACAATTTTTTAAGATCCTCTAAATAGGGGTGTAAATGGGTTAGGTCGACTTACAGGAACCTACAGCCTTGCCTATATTAGATCAGTCTTGACCTATTACAAATAGTAAAATATAACAGGTTTAGACATTTAAAAAAAACCTATTTAGAAAACAGGCCCTAGGCTTGTTTGTATACGTCGGGCCTTTAAGCTTACAGGCCGGCCTATATCATATTATTTATTTTAATAAAATAAATAACATTATTATTTTAATAATTTTGAATAAAGCAATATTCTTTTAGTTATTCTTTTAATTGTTGAATGTTTAATATGCTTAAACAGACTAACAGGCCTAGCCAAAGGTTTTTATTTTTTATATAGGTCAGGTTAACAGGCTAACAGGCCAGACAAGATCCAATGCTTTTTATATAGGCGTAGCCTATTTAAGTCAAAGTCTAGCCTATTTACACCTCTATCTCTAAATACAAAAATATGATTATTTACTTTTTGTGTAAATAAATAAGAAAGAATTTTAGAGATTTACTTGTTAGGGGAATGATATTGTAACAACCAATTAATGTAACTACCAATCAATTTCACCGTTAGATTGATCATGTTAATCCAACGGTTATATTTATTTCCAACTTTGCATGGTTATGATTCCTCATATTTAATATTTTACATTTATTTTCACCTTTGTATGATTATAATTTTTCATATTTAATGCTTTCACATTAAATATGGGGAATCATAACTATACAAAGATGGAAATAAATATAACCGTTAGATCAAGATAATCGATCTAACGGTGAAATTGATTAGTAGTAACATTGGTAGTAACACTAATTGGTTTACAATATCCTATTCCTACTTGATATTGTCTCATGTTTAAAATCTCCAAAACAAGGAAAGTGTTTACTCAAAATCTTTCCTCATTTACATTTGTCTCATATAGTTAGTAAATTTTTTATATTTTTTTGGAAATTGAAAAAAAAATTAAGCAGGATTTGAAGCACCAAACCCTTAGCCAAATATACTCACGGCTATAGTTAGTAAAGTGTTAATTAGTTCAAATAATGGGACTTTTTTCGGTCATTGTGTAACTTGAAGTGGATATTACCACTTTGGTATTAGTCAAAATTTAATTACTAGACTGGTATATAGATTGAATTGAATAGAACAAGTTGCGGTCTTATATGTCTTATGGGTAGTTTTTTTATATTATTTTATTTAATTATATGGTGGCTTCAACCAACAACACAACAGGTTAGGTCTTTTTTCTAAAAAATATAATTTTACGAAGTCACGGATTATTAGCTTCAACCCAACGACACCAGGTTATGTCTTTCTTCACCATTAGGCTATCCTCTGGTTGATTAATTTCCCTTGGTACTGGCTGTGGTCTGGATCACTAGATACTAAATAGAAAAGAAAAAAAAAACATGGTTAGGTCTTTTTCTAAAAAAATATTATTTTACAATGTCATGGACTATGAGGCTCAACGTATACCAAGGACACTAGATTAGGTCTTAATTTCTTCACCATTAGACTCCTCTGGTTGATTAATTTCACTTTGTACTGGCTGCCAGGGTCGCTAAGAAAGATACTTAAATAGAAGGGAAAAAGGATGCAACTACATTTTCAGGCAAGTGGTTTACACACACACACACACATCACCATCACCATCACATTCATCATTTTGCTGATAGGCGATGCTCTCCATAAGAATGGTCTTGGCCTGAAGTACATTAATTGTAACACCAGAGTACATAAGTGCATGTTTATTTTAGCTTAAATTTGAGGTAATATTTAAAAAAAAAAAAACAACAACTCTCTGTTAACATGCTGCTAAAAATTAAAATTAAAACAAACTAATGGAAGGCAAGGATTTTTATAGTGATTTCTTTTCTTTTTGTCTTCTCCATAGAAGATTATATAACTATGTTTTATTTTATTCATTATATTTATATTTATATTTATATTTATTTCATTTGCATTTTTATTTTGCAGAGTAAAATAATTTTTGATTACTATTTTAAGTTTATTGTGATTTATATAAGGGAAAAATATTTCTGCAGTTAATGCAGATAAGTTATCTGCATTTATTCCTAAAACGACGTCGTTTTGGTATTGAAATCTTAAAAAATTATAAATATAAAGACTATTATAATCCTAAAATAAATTAAAATTACAAAAATACCATGATTTTCGCCCAAAACAATGTCGTATTGGGTTTACTGTAGAAAAAACATTCCCTTTATATAATTAATTTAAGAAGAATCATTTTTAGAACGAAAGGTGTACGATGTTAATATTTTCCCTATTTGTAATCTACTTCCAAATTCAATCTCTTTTCCAAAAGATTTTTTTTTATTCTAATTATTTTTTCAAATTAAATAACTTTGACGACGATTTTACTTTTGTTTTTGTTTTTGTTTTTTGTTTGAAACAATATATAACTCTTTCTTTTTTCTGTGTTTCTCTGTAAATTTTTTGTCTATTTATTAAACACATAGTGATATGTCATGTAAGCTACTAAGAGTCGATTAGAGATAAATAACTTGAATAATTTGTATGAGATTATAAATTCAAATCTTACTTCCATAAAATAATGTTATATCATGTAAGATTTACATTGTGCTAATTAACGAGTGTTATAAAGTATCCCTATATATATTGGCATAAGATGAAATTTTTTTATTATTGAAACCGTTTTTTGAGTAAAAAAAGCGATGAAAAGTAGCACCTTTTAAAATCAGTCCTTAAAATACTTTTAAATCTATGTTTATACTTCAAATGTCCAACCCAAAACTTACGCAACTAAATAATGTTTTTATCTGAAAAAAATTATTAAATTCGATACTATATTTCACATAAATTTACTCTCTCATTTTTATTTTTATTTGTGAAAAGACAACATACTAGTAGGAATTTTTTTTCATAAAAGCTTACAAAAATCCCACCGAGAAGAAGAAACTGAATTAGGGAAGCAAACACCTTCAAACCACCTAAAATAAACAAGACATGCCGATTATTTTAAGAAAGTTAGTCGGATATATATAAGTCTACCAAACACCTAAAACAGCTCTTTTAAAAAAGTCAGATATTACTAATGTACTATCGTTTTTAAAGCTATTATGCTATTAATGAGTTACTGTGAAAAAATTAATAATCCAAATATTGTTTGAACTAGTAATAATAATAAAAATAAATTAAAGAAACAGTAAATTGCCTTTTCTTGATGAAGCATTTGCGTGGTAGAACCGTAGAAGTTATTGCAATAATTGGTGTCATTATTTGCCTTTAAAAGAAGTATACAATTTAAATAGAACTGAAAAAGACTATAGACTAAGAAATAATTGTGCGGATATTCTGGCTTATTAAGATGGGCTCTCACTCTCCATCGCCCATTAACTTATATATGCTGTCTAGTTCACCTTCCCGATCCTCTTAGGCCTCCGTTTTTAGCTGAGGATGCTTTGCGTACATGCATCCTTTCCCATCTTTGATTAATTTTCTTGTTTAGTTTCATTCGGGCGAATTAAAAAAAAATGATGTGAATATTTACCATTGAAAGAAGTATATATATTATAAGATTAAGTAGCTAGTGGATACGATTTTAGAATAGGAATTTAAATACTAGTTAAAATTTAAAGTATAAAAAACCAATTGCACCCAAAAATTTAAGCGAGAAGTAAAAATTTATCAACGATTTTTATATTATATCTCTCTAACATACAAAAAATTTGAAGTTCTTCTGGTATTGGCTCAGTTTATAAACACCCTTATAGCAGTTTTTAGAAACAGTTATGTTTCAACAAAGTACCTATATATATATATATACATAACTTTATTTTAAAATTACAAATTCATGGTTCTATAGCACCAATACTAGATTTCCTAAATTTCTAACAAAGTTTAGCAAATAATTTAGCACATCAGGTCTTGTAATGAATTCAAGACGAGCGAGAGTTGATTTAGTTATAGTTTAAACTACTCTAGTATTTTAGCTAATTAAGAAAATTGCCATGTATTTCCAAAAGAAGTGTTCAAAACATCAAATAACACCCCTTTACAAGTTCGATGTGGTTAGTTAATAATTAGCACAATAAACATGTCACGCTTATATATATTCATGCAAATAAATATAGAGTGTTAGGAGAAGATCACCTTTGATCTTATCCTTTAGCAACTAAGTCCTAGTTTTTAGCAAGAATAGTTTGTTATTATTCCATGTATAGTTTGTTGAACAGTATACTTTATTCTAGTTGATCCTCCTTGATTCTGTATAACCGACTTGTGTATATATTGGCTATCAGCCATTTCATTAAATATAACAACATATTCAAATCCTCTTAGTTTTCTATATGGTATCAGTTTGAAGGTATCGATCCACTTTTCCAATGGCTGATTCTGATTCAGATTCTTCCGCTGTCAATATCAATGCTAATGACAAGCGTCCCAACCCATTCAATTTTTCTGCATCACAAACAGCAGCTGCAACACCTATAGTGTCCAACCAAAACTCGATTCCCAACCTGAGTCCTGAGCTTCTACAGCAAATTGCCAACATGGTTGTTTCCTCCACTACACCGTCTGCTAACACTACATCCCTTTCTGGTAAGCACACTCTGCCTTCTACCTGGTTGGTGGATAGTGGCGCTTCTCAACACATGACAGGGAACCTCCATTTAATCTCCAATGTTACATCTATTCCACCCACTACAATAGGTTTACCTGATGGTGATCAACTTGTTTCCAATCACAGTGGCAGTCTCAAGTTGACATCTCATATTTCTCTTCAGAATGTGTTATATGTTCCCAAATTACAATGCAACCTCATATCAGTTGCTCAATTACTTGCTGATACAAATTGCATCATTTCTTTTACTCACAATGGCTGTGAATTGCAGGACCCCATAACGAGGATCAAGACTGGACTGGGTAGATTGCAAGCTGGTGTTTATGTGCATGACTCATCCAACAACAAATCCATCTCTACTGCATGTGCGGCTCACACTCAACAGAATGCAGATGTTTGGCACCGTCAATTGGGTCACCCTTCATTTCAGTTTTTAAGCTTTCTTCCTTTTGTTACAGTGAATAAAAATAGGGGTCATTCTCCTTCAGTTTGTGACATTTGCCTACGCGCACAACAAACTCGTACTGTATTCCCTATTAGCATTAATAAAACTACTGCATGCTTTGATCTTATTCACTGCGATATCTGGGGTCCATATCAAACTACCTCTCTAACCGGTGCAAGATATTTTTTAACAATTGTGGATGATTATAGCAGAAACGTCTGGGTTTATTTAATGACCACCAAGTCTGAAACGTTCCAATACTTAACTCAATTCTTCTCATGGTACGTAATCAGTTTAATACCATGGTCAAAATAATACGCTCCGACAATGGATCAGAATTTTGTGCTCATAATCTCCGCATGGTTTATTCCGATATGGGAATTATACATCAAACATCATGTGTAGACACACCACAGTAGAATGGTCGTGTTGAACGGAAACATAGACATATTTTGAATGTTGCAAGAGCATTACGCTTTCAAGCTAGTCTTCCTATCGAGTTTTGGGGTGAATGTGTTCTAACTGCGGTACATTTAATCAATAGAACCCCCACTCCTCTTCTCCAAGGAAAAACACCATATGAATGTCTTTTCAACCGCACACCCAGCTATGATCATATTCGCATATTCGGATGTCTTTGCCATGCTCATCCACGTCCCAAACCGTTGGACAAGTTTGCAGCTCGATCAACTCGGTGTCTGTTCCTGGGATATCCTTTTGGCAAAAAGGGTTGGAGGCTTTATAACCTTGAAACACATACTGTTTTTGTATCCAAAGACGTGGTATTTGAAGAGAACACCTTTCCTTTTGCACCAACCACTGTCATTCCTACCACTGATATTCCTCACGACCCAAACCCCCATAACCCCATATCACCCGAACCAACCCTTGCTCCACAAAGCCCATCCTTTGATTCCCAAGTTGTTACCAACCTTGTCCCTTTAATTGAAGACACTCTCCCTGTTGAACAGGCTCAGCCCGAATCTGCCCCTACTGTCTCCAATGAGCTTTCTATCCGACAAGAACAGCCCCCAGAAGTCACACATCCATCTGCACCTTTGGGACGTGGTCACCGTTCTCGCCGTCCTCCATCATATCTCCAAGATTTCGAATGCTCCAAAGTCATCGCACATAATCCGCTAGCTTCTTCTACTTCTTCCAGTCCTTCCTCAGGTATGGCTTATCCTATTGCTAACTTTGTTTCTTGTTCTAGATTCTCTCCCAAACATCAACAATTCCTTGCTGCCATTTCTTCTGGTGTTGAACCAAAAACATTCAAGGATGCTGTAACTGATGAAAGGTGGCGTGTAGCAATGCGAAAAGAAATAGATGCCCTTGAACAAAATCACACGTGGGAACTCACTTCTTTGCCACCAGGAAAACGTGCCATTCCATGCAAGTGGGTATACCGCATTAAGTACAACTCAAATGGTACAGTGGAGAGATTCAAAGCACGGTTGGTCATTGCCGGTAACAATCAAATAGCTGGAGAAGAATACTTCGATACATATGCTCCTGTAGCCAAAATGGTGAGTGTCCGAACACTTCTTGCGGTAGCTGCTGCCAAATCATGGCACCTATACCAGTTGGATGTTACGAATGCCTTTCTACACGGAGACCTTACCGAAGAAGTTTACATGCGCGTTCCACAAGGTTTCAATCATCACAAACCACATCAAGTATGTCGCTTACGTAAATCTCTCTACGGTTTGCGGCAGTCCCCTCGCAATTGGTTTGCTAAGTTGCGGTCTTCCATTGAATCATATGGCTTCATCCAATCCAAGGCAGATTACACCCTATTCACCTTACACAAAGATGGCCACTTTGTTGCTCTTCTCATCTACGTTGATGAGATTATTCTAACGGGCGACAATGATGCCTTATGCACCGATGTCAAGGTCTTTCTCCAGTCATGCTTTCACATCAAGGATTTGGGGATTCTTAAATATTTTCTTGGCATCGAAATAGCTCACGGTCCATCAGGTCTTTTTCTGAGCCAACGAAAGTACGCTCTCGACATATTGGAAGACGCTGGTCTCCTTGCGTGCAAACCATGTGCCTTCCCTCTCGAAACAAATCATAAGCTTGCAGTTACAGAAAGTCCTCCATTCTCGGATCCCGCACGTTACAGAAGACTCATAGGACGTTTGGTTTACTTGACAATTACTAGACCTGAGTTAAGTTACTCCGTCCATGTTCTTTCCCAGTTCATGCAAAATCCTACTATTGCTCAATATGATGCTGTCATCCGCGTTTTAAGGTACATCAAAACTGATCCTGGCCAAGGTTTACTCCTTCGATCCGACAATGATCTCCTTCTTCGTGGATATTCTGATTCGGATTGGGCTAGCTGTCCACTCACCCGTCGATCAGTTACTGGTTATTTTATCATGTTGGGTACTTCTCCTATCTCTTGGAAAACAAAGAAGCAACCCACAGTGTCTCGCTCCTCCGCTGAAGCTGAGTATCGTTCAATGGCAGCAGCTACAGCTGAGTTGTTATGGATCAAATCGTTTCTGGACTCGCTTGATGTTCCACATTCACACCCTATGCAGTTGCACTGTGATAACCAATCTGCCATGCAAATAGCTGCTAATCCAGTTTTCCACGAACGTACCAAACATATAGAGATTGATTGTCATTTTGTACGCGATCATGTTCTCAGCAATACAATCACTACTACCTACGTTCGTACAGATCAGCAACTCGCAGACATATTTACCAAACCGCTTGGCATGAAGCAATTCAGTTTTCTTCGCAGCAAGTTGGGCATTTCGTCACTTCATGCTCCAACTTGAGGGGGCGTGTTAGGAGAAGATCACCTTTGATCTTATCCTTTAGCAACTAAGTCCTAGTTTTTAGCAAGAATAGTTTGTTATTATTTCATGTATAGTTTGTTGAACAGTATACTTTATTCTAGTTGATCCTCTTTGATTCTTTATAACCGACTTGTGTATATATTGGCTATCAGCCATTTCATTAAATATAACAACATATTCAAATCCTCTTAATTTTGTATATAGAGATTGAGGCGATTTTCATCTCAAGCTGTTTTCAACTTTCACCAATGTTTTGAGTATCGCATTTAAATTTCAAAAGTTGATCACATGAGTGCGTAAGCTTGTACCGACATAAATTTCATTAGTATTTAGTAGTCCTTTCTGTTATAAGTTTTTAGCTACTAACTACTTGCCAATGCAAGATAGTACCACGTAATAAATTATGCAATGCTGAGAACCACAAAATTTGTACAAGATACTGTTGAAGTCAGCATCTCATTCTCTATTTCGAGATAAATGATCCACGAGTATACCCAGACAACCACGAAACCTCAGTCCCAAATCTGGTTTTTCTCTTGCTAAAGATCGTTGTCCTTAATTGGAAATGACACGGTCTTTATTATAATTGGGGCCCTTTTAATTTGTTATGGCACTGAAAATGGGGATGCATATGCTTTGAAAATTTATTATGCTTAAGGTTCAAAGGGCCACGTTAAAGGCTTGTTAGAGGGAATGAATGGATACCAATCAAAGTCAAGCTTTCAAAGAATCACAATAATCTTTTTTTATTATATAAAATGTATAATTGGCAATTTTGGGACTCACCACTAAATGAACCTTTCGTTTTGTGGCTAACTGCAAGCTAGCTTCGGCAACACAATCTATATCGCGAATTTAACAATTTTGTTTGACATTGCTTCAATAAGAAAATGCTTTTTATGTTTGGATTCATTAATTTTGAAATGGGATCCTTAAACTTCATAACAATTCTGCAAAATATAGTATTTATTCGAATGAAATTCCCGTTAATAATAATATTTGGAATTTGGAACTGTCGGCTTGTGCCTATGTATAAGCACTTATTGTTTTCTTATCGTTTTAGTTCTCCAACTAAAACTTAAATATAATAATTGGAAATGGATGTGAAAAAAAAAAACATACTATGGTCATGTGAGATATCATAATCATACGGTTGAGATATATAATCTCATATTGGTTGTATTGGGATACATCACCCCAAAAGCTAGCTCAAAGGGTGGGAGTGCCCAAGGCCTTATAAAGGCCACATTAGTTGCATATACAACCAATGTGGGACTATATATCTCAACACGTCCCCTCACACAAGAACCCATTGGGCTTGAAGAGTGGACAATGCAACAGGCCCAGCCTACTTGGGCTAAGAAACGCCACAAGAGAAAGTGGGGCACGACGATGCTCTGATACCATGTAAAAGACCTTGAGGTCACCACCCCAAAAGCTTGCTCAAAGGGTGGGAGTGCCCAAGACCTTATAAACTTCACATTAGTTGCACATACAACCAATGTGGGACTCTATTTCTCAACATATCTCAACATTGGTTGTATGTGCAACTAATGTGGCCTTTATAGGGCCTTGGGCACTCCCACCCTTTGAGCTAGCTTTTGGGGTGGTGTATCCCAAGGTTCTTTACATGGTATCAGAGCCTAGCCGCCCCCCACTTTCTCTTGTGGCGTTTCTTAGCACAGGTAGGCTGGGCCTGTTGCATTGTCCACTCTTCAAGCCCAATGGGCTCTCGTGTGAGGGGGCGTGTTGAGAAATATAGTCCAACATTAGTTGTATGTGCAACTAATGTGAAGTTTATAAGGTCTTGGGCACTCCCACCCTTTGAGCTAGCTTTTGGGGTGGTGTATCCCAAGATTCTTTACAAGATATATAGTCCCACATTGGTTGTATGTGCAACTAATGTGGCCTTTATAAGGCCTTGGGCACTCCTACCCTTTGAGCTAGCTTTTGGAGTGGTGCATCCCAAGATTCTTTACACATACAAAGGTGAATCAATGGTTATAATTTAATAATTACCTATTTCAATATTATTTTTCTCTCTTCTTTTATTATCATTGATCCACCTTTATGATTTCTTACACGATCATATCATGTTTTTTTTTTAACACGAGGGGATCTAGATCGAAAGAAAATATTATTTGTATATTATCATTTTTATTACTTTTAAATCATTAAAACTAAGAAGAAACACGATCCTACGGTTCAAAAAGAATTGTAGGGTCTTGCAATTATAATTTAAGTATCTAAATTTTTTGAACTTACATTTTTATTATTATTTAATAGGAAAAATATTTATCATTTTAAATGATACAAATTTATGTCATTTTAAATAAAATAACGTGGTTTTGATACATAATTAATAATTTTTTGTATTCTATCTTCACCATTTTCTCTCTTTTCCTAATTTTATAGAAGAGAGAGAAGGTAAAAAATACCAAATTAATATGGGTTCATTTTTTTCGCAGTTAATGCAGATAAGTTATCTGCATTGAGTCCAAAACGACGTCGTTTTGAGATAGAAATCAAGGTGTTCTTGTAATTTTAATTTATTTTAGGATTATAATAATCTTTATAATTATAATTTTTTAATATTTCAACACTAAAACGATATCGTTTTGGGAGTAAATGTAGATAACTTATCTGCAGTAACTGCAGAAATATTTTTCTGAATTAATATATATTAAAACGGCATCATTTTATTTATAATATCACAAAATTGTGTCATTTTAAATGTCAAATGTTTTTCTCTTATTTAATATATAATTTTTTTTCCGACGAGAATCACTGCTGTTGCAGTTGAAAATCAACTACAGAGAATCCTAATCCAAGATTGATATAATAAAAAGTAATGAACTTAATGCAAATAAATGAACATTTATATAGAATTAATTAATGAACACATGAAATTCTGGGATGATCATATATAGTTGAAGATGATTCATTGATGAATCTGGACTGGATTGATGATAGCTGAGAAAACTCTTTTGATAGTGTTACAATAGAATTTCTTTCAGAATTCTGAAGAGATAAGTGAGGTTAAACATCTGCAATAAGAAACTTTGACGTTCCATGTTAATTATTGGCACAATTTAAGGAGATTTTAATGTTAAGGAACGAGTGGTATCTCTTTTATGGAAGCACTTATATCTATAGCATGGAGGGGATCATCTCTGAATGTTGTGCCACTGTTTCTTTGTGAATGGGTCTCAATTTTTTTGTAATTTGGTCATTCGTTGGCTCCTTATGTGGTAGATATATATTAATGTTATGACATGATGGGTACGGTTACGCTCGTAGACTGATCAGTTGGAGTTACATTCATGTTATTGCATTTGGTTATATATTGAGATGTTGATTCTATCTTCATACTGAGATGTCAGTGTGGCGCGGTAAATCAGTCTCTTATATGTTTGATAATTGACACTTTGACTTACACCTTTTTAGTGGTTTGGAATTACTTCGTTGAGAGGTAAAGACTCCTTGCCCTCGAACTCTTAAGCATTGGACCCTTTTAATCTTAGACCTAAATATTTTAAGTCGAAAGTTCCTTGTATACATGGATTAATTGGAGTATCATACAACGTTTTATATTATTTCAGTGTTCTGTTCATTTTGTTAATTCCCTTGGACCTTGCCAATAATTATAAAAAAAAAAACTCTAGTGTTTCGTTTTAACATTTGTATGTGTGCACTTTTTGAAAAAAAAAAATTGTATATGTGCACAAGAAATAAAGTTATTTTTTATTTGTAAGAGAAATATTAAACCCCTTAAAATTAAATTATAAGCCTATTTCTAAAAGGGCTTATCTAAAAATATGTAAATCGATTTATATCGTATTATTTATTTTAATTGAAACAAAATAAATTACTATTTGAATAATTTTAAAAAAAAATTACATTCTTTAAATTCTTGATGGTTCTATAAGGCTTGATATGCTTAAATAGGAGCTGGTTTTGTGTGCTTCGGGCCCAAGAAAAAATTGGCGAAGCAGAAATGACAGAAAAAGAGAGAAGGAGAAAAATAAAATAAAATTAGTTCACGTGTCAATTTTTTAATAGAAAGATCATGCTGATCCTGTATCATATTAAATAATTCCCTTAAATAGATTAATAGGCCAAACCCATAATTTTGCCTACATGGAATTAATAAGTTTTTTTTTATGTTTGATTCAAAATATTATACACAGACTTAATCTATTTAAAATTAGGCCTGACTTATTTACCACCTTATGACTTTTACAATTAAGTAAAATGTACTTCAGGTCACAATTCATTTTCAGTGCAACTAATTACTATTAAGTATTCTTTGATTGAATCTAAATTAATTTTATAAATAATTTGCGTTAAAAACTCATTGCGCATATAATAGGTTTAATATTTTCATTAAACTCTTTTTTTGTTTTTCTCTGGATTCTACGACCCTGTTTACCTCTTCTTCTTTTTTTGTCTTCTGAATATTCCCAAAATACTCACAGGTATGAAATTAATCTCGATTCAAGTGATATGACAATTATCTCTAACCCCAAAAATTCACTTTAGGATTTGAAACCCTGTTGTTTTGGCGGTTCATTTGTTTTAAAGCTTATATTACCACTTGAGTCAGCTCTGATAGTATTTTTATTAAACTCTAATTCAGTCCAACCAGAAGAAAAAAAAAGCAATAGATTCTAGTTGCTCCTAGACAAATATTTATAGTTTAAAAACAAGTAAAGGTAGATTTTTATTTTTATTTTTAGTAAGTAAAGGCGGGGAAATTTGCACTAGTGTTATTTTGTTTCAGATAGTATCAGATAATCTAAAATAATGATTTTGTTTCAAGTGATTTATATTTTTTAAAAATTAAAATGTATTAATTATATTCTTTTAATTTATTCTTATATGCTGATATTTTTACTAAATAAAATGAGAAAAACTATTAATAAAGTGATAATATTCTGAATATTTTAATGAAAGATAATTTAGTCAAATTCAATTACATTTTCTTAAAATCATAACTATTCAATATTTTATTTTAATTCTTATGCGTTCCGCAAGTAAAATATAAAAAGTATAAATCAAAGAGAAAAACATTTAATAAAAAATTTAAAATTATAAAAATGATATACATAATTAACTTAAGTTGAAGCTAAAGACTAGGAGTTATTATTTAGTGACTCGTATACGAGTATGATTATTAAACGACAGAAGAATCTTAATAATATAATGAAGGAAATATCTATGCAGACTTGATGACAAATTTATGTGTGTATTATTACCCTCCTCCTGATATTAACCTGTTATATCACACAACTTGGTATCTCTTAGTGTTCTGGACCAGTCTTCACATATGGGCCAACCTACAAAGGCCCATTAAGGGGTCACATCTCTACATTCCCATGGAGAGTGTATGGACCTCACCATAGAAAACCTCTCACTCCTTGCATAGCTCACTCATCGTATACACCCACGATTGAGGTGCAATTCTTCACGTGACGCAGTGCGATGAATGGGCAAAAAGGTTAGTCTCACTCTTCATATCATTAAAGAATATCACTCCTACCAATATATACCCCTCTTTTCCACCTCTTGCACATGACCCTACTATTGATTCAATAAGCCTAGAGTCAATCAGAATTGTGACCCAATAAGTATGACTTAATTGTTAAAAGAAACAGTGATTTGAAATATAATAAATTACAATCAAATCGAATTCCAAATGAAGCAGTAGATGTGATTATGATTTATTTGGCAAGAAAATGAAAGCAACACATTTGGCATTATTTGAGATCTAAGTTTGGGACGTGTTTTGAATGTTTTAATTGTAATTATTTATTTATTTTTAGAAATTAATTATCTTAATATTTATTTTAAGAATTTTTCTTATTTTTAGGATTTTTAATTTTGGATCAATTTGTAATTAGTATATAAAAGATTACTTATGACCCTTATTGTAAGAGTTAAATTTTGTTATTTTGTTAATTGAAATTGAGAACCGGATGGTTACTATATTATGAAATTCTAACTTTCTGTTTAGTCACTTTTCTATGCATTTTTGACATCATTTGGTATCAGAGCATTGGGTTGCTTTCAACCAGGCTGAACAGGATCATAGAGGTCATTGATGGCGGAGTCGTGAAGGCAAGGGACGAAGACTCGCTCCTAAAGAAGATAGAAAATTGCATCAGATATACCTACATGACATAGAAAATGAAGATCGAGCTCAGAAGGCGGATCCAGGATTTGAAGCAACAACTTGAGCAGGCGTTGGACAAGAAAACCCAAGTTTTGGATTGGCTACTTATGCGAGCGTAGAGCAAGAAAATTCAAGATTTGGAGCGATAACTCGTGCAGCCGCATAGCTAGAAATTCTAAATTTTGAAACGACAACTTATGGAGGCACAGAGCATGAAAATCCAAGATTTGGAGGGCACATTCAATCTGAAGAAGGACTGGAATTAGAGGACCCATTTGATGACGAAGGAGAGGACATCAATCCTTGGGGAATTCTAAACTAGGGACGAAATTGGGGAGTACAACCTGGAGATCAGTCCACCTTTCACGATATCGAGATGCAACTCAATATTCCTAACTTTGATGTTTATGATCATAACACAATTTATGATGATTATCCAACTTATGATGGTTATCCATCTTATCATGATAATTCGGTCTATGATAAATCTGATCGAGAATATGATGATGAAGATCTAAAAGTGAAAGAATTATCAATTGAGTTTTTACTTAAAGATATTAATATCAGTGAAGATGAAGAAGATTCGAGGACGAATCTTTTCCTAGCAGGGAAGAATGATGCACTTACCGTTGACCCATTACACATAGCTCAACCATTGATTCAAGAAGAGTACTAGAGTCAATCAGAATTGTGGCCCAATAAGTATGACATAATTGTTAAAAGAAGAAGTAATTTGAAATATAACAAATTATGATTAAATCCAAGTCCAAATGAAGTAGCAGATATGATTATAATTTGTTTGGCAAGAAAAGAAGAGCAACACATTTGGCATGATTTGAGATCTAAGATTTGGGACGTGTTTTGAACAATTTAATTGTAATTATTTATTTATTTGTAGAAGTTCATTACCTTAATATTTATTTTAAGAATTTTTCTTATTTTTAGGATTTTAAATTTTGGATTAATTTGTAATTAGTCTATAAAAAGGTGTTTATGACCCTTATTATAGGAGTTGAATTTTATTATTTTGATAATTATAATTGAGAACCGAAAATTTACTCTCTTGTGAAATCCTAAATTTTTGTTTAAACCACTTTTTTTATGCATTTTCAATGTCCTTACACATTCTCACTCTCTCAACCATACCTGAGATAGCACATATAATGTCTCTCTAGGCTTTGATCCATACCATTATTTGTTTAAGCATCCATATAATGATATACTTCATCCCTTAAGAGATACCAACCTAATTCCAACTCCATAATAGCTTATTTAGTAAGCCTAGTCTTTTTTTATCTTTGTAGTTTTTAGGTTTATTTGGAGCCGGGCCCCTTTTTCCTAAAAAAGAAGTATATATTAAAAGAGAAAATTATTTAAATTTTAAAGAAATTTATAATTAGTTTTACAAATTGAATTTAAAATCTAACACAATGTTATTTAGCAACAATAAATTAATAAAAGAAAAGATGCTAAGAATGATATTTATATTTTTTTTAAAGGAAAGTATAAAATGAAAGATTTAACAATTCTAATAGAAAATTTTAATAAAGGATTTTTTACATTGAAAGAGACATCTTGGCCTCAAGCTGAGCCTGTTTGGATCCTCTTATTTTTAAGCTAGAAGCTACTTATAAGCTAAAGCTAAAAAAAAGAGCTTAAAAAAATAAGCTAAAAGCTGTTTGGAAATTACATAAAAGTTTTAGCTTAAAAATTACTTAAAATCACATATTTCAAGAAAATTATCTTTCTCTCTATCTTTATCACTCTTCATTTAAAAAAAAGCACACAATTCAAGAAAAATAGATAAGAGCTTAAAAAAAAGCTCCTCCTAGGAGCTTTTAGTTTTCAGCTTTTTTCTTCATTATAAAAAAAGAGTTTTTCGTTATAAGAGTTTTTCCCAAAACCTGTTTGGCCTAGCTTATGCTTATAAGTAACTTCTAGCTTAAAAATAAGAGGATCCAAACAGGCACTTAATGGTCGGTTATTGTTGGGCGTTATGCAATAAATGTTTAAACTTTTTCGCCTCTTAAATTTTGTGTTCACCAAATTCATCCACGTTTTCCCCAATTTCGTAACTCGTCTCTCTTCATAACCACGTCTTCACTTCTATAATATTTATTTACACTCTGCATTTATTGAACCTACAAACCACACTTGATATGCTATACAAACCCTACTTGCAAGTAAAGAACGTATAGTTGGAGAGTTTTCTTATCTAGAATATATATGGAACGCTTGAAATCAGAGACTTTCTTTTCTTTCTATTAAAAGGTTTATTTTGAATGCCACATATAATCTTCGCAAAGATATCGATAATATTTCTGTTGAAGTCATGCGCTGTTTGCCAACCACTGCGCTGCAGACTCTTTATTCACGTGTCGAAATGAGCCATATCTTCATGTCTCCCTGTTCATTGTGATAGGTATATAGAGTATATTTTATTTTCGGCCTGTTTTCTTTTATAATTTTATACATTGTTATAGTGGGAATTGTAGCAGACAAATTAATTACCTGTTGGTATTTCTATATTCTCAGATAAAATTGTTTACAATTAAAATAAATTCGGTGACTGATCATGAATGTATATTTGCAGCTCGATCGACAAATATGTTTTTTATTTTTTCTTAACAGTGAAATTAATTAGGCTTATATTAGTTAGTTTCATAGATATATGTATTAGTCCATGTTTAGATTTGAATACTTTTCAGGATAAAATTTTAATCTATTTTTAAGTTCCAATATTAGTAATAATTTACTTAAAATAATTTTAAATACAAAATTAGCTATTACAAACACATATTTTACTCCCAAATTCCAACTTAATGAGTGCATAAAATCAATTTTTATATTATATTTATAGAAAAATAATTATGATTAACTGTATGATGATAAATGCTTTTTTTTTAATATTATTCATCGATTAATTAATTGATTACTCGAATAATCTAATTCGATATGAGTATGACTACATAGACGATAAAAATTTTCCTACCAAATTTTAGCACAACTACATTCTAAGGGATTTGAACTCGAGACCAATGATTATTTTTTTTAATAATCAGTTGAGCCTACTCATGTGAAAGTTCTATGTAAAAACCATCGGTATAATTAACATTAAGTTCGCAGTAAAATTAATAAATGATAAAGAAAGGAGGCACCGTATAGAACTGACCATGTGTTCCTTTTTCTTCATAAAGTTAAATAATCAAGTTTCAAATAAAAAGAATAAAAAATTATTAGATAAATGTTAGCCTTTATTTTTACATTGTCTGGTACATGTATTTGGACCTTTTTGGGCTGGAAAGTCACTAAAATTGCAGGGCATTGGGCCTACTTTGAACTGAATTGGCCTAAGAGGTAGTCGAATAAAGTGGTATTTTTGCTGTACCAAAACAAAAAGTGATATTTTTGTGATTATAACTAACTTTTGCCACGTGATTTCAGTAAAAGCAGTCACATGCATGGAAGTTGCTGAAGTGTGGGGTGAGCTCTCAACCATTGGATGGGAACAGATCGAAGGGCAGAAGGAGAACTACAAGCTTTTAGGATTAGTTTTTAGTTTAGTTTAGTTAGTTAGTCTTGAGTTTTAGTTAGTTTTTCAGTTTTCTTTTTTTGGGAATTAACGAAGAAGGCACAGGGAGAGAAGAAAGAACATTTTTTTGAAGGAATTCAAGACTCAACTATTCTCTGATCATCAAAGTTCTGTACTATGTAATTTTGGATGAAATCGTGCTAAGTAGTTTCACTTTGGACAATTTCCTTTTAGATTTCTGGTCTATTTGTGATAATATTTCTTTGGGTAATCCAACTTATACGAAAACAAAAATTCCTGTAGAGACAACCTTTTGTGGGGCCATGCATTATTTTTTTTCTCTCCTTGTATTATTTTCTTTTTCCCAAAATGTTGTCTATTATTTTCTTTTTCCCAAAATGTTGTCTATGCGACAATATTTTTTTTCCTGTAACAACCCCGATGCATTCCCCTATTTCTTTTGTTTTGATGTTTAGTTGAACAATATTTCTTTTCAATTGGAGCATTATTTTTAATCTTTTTGTTAATATGTCTTGCTAATTATCTGGCTTTGTTTGAGAGTTAGTTTTAGGAGAGAAAAAAAAAAAGGAGAGGATTTTATTAATCTTTTCCCTTATTTGTAAGTTTTAAAAAGTGAAGGGAAAAAATTGAAGATTTTCACAAAATCCTCAAAAACCCTTCTTATTTTTAAAATTAGAGTTCTTTTAATTTGGGAAACTTGAAAGGGAAAATATTGAAAATTACTTATCTATCCTTAACATTAAAATGTGAAAATTACATAAGTGTGAATCATTTTTTAAATATGACATTATTAAAAAAATTCCAAATATCGACAGAATTTATCTACAGAAAATATTTTGTCGAAAATAGTGATGAAATCTTCGATGAAAATCATATTTTGTCAAAAATAGAGACAATTTTTTTTTCCGTCCAAACTATAGAAGAAATTAGAGACAAAACAAGATTTGGTCATATTCACTTACAGTAATTTTTGACAGAAATAAAATTTCGTCAAAACTCATGACAGAATCTAAATTCCGTAGAAACTTTTCCCTCAAAACTTTCGACGAAATTTTTTTTTGTCAAAATTTTCGACGGAACATATTTCAATCATAAATTTTGACAGAAAAAAATTTCTTCAAATTTCTTGACTGAATCTAAATTACATCGAAAGTTTTGATGAAAATATTTTCGTCAAAACTATCGACGAAAGACATTTCTATGAAAAATTTTAACGAAATTTTTTTCCGTCAACAATTTGACTGAAAATATTTTCATCAAAAATTTTAACGAAAAAAAATTCCGTCAATATCTTTTACTAAATCTAAATTTCGTCGAAACTTTTGACGAAAATATTTTCATCGAAATTTTCAACGGAATACATTTCCAACGAAAATTCTTGACGAAAAACATTTCCCTAAAATGTTTTTGACAAAGAAATATTTCCCTCAAAATTTTTGACGAAACACATTTCCCTTAATTTTTTTTTACGAAAAGCATTTTCGTAAAAAAATTAACGGAAAATATTAATGTCAGAAATTTTGACAGAATTCTTTTTTCCTTCCAAACTTTCGGTGGATTTTTTTCTGTCGAAAATATTTAAGAAATTATTTTCATCAATACTTTTGACAGAAACTAAATTTCGTCCAAAATTTCGACAGAATTATGTTCTGTTGAAAATTTTGACTCAAATTTTTTCCAGTCAAATCTTCGACGGATAAAAAAATTTGTTGCCTTTCGAAGAAATTTTTTTGTTGAAAATGCATTTTTCATCGTTTGAAATGTAGAAATTTCATCAAAAATATGATCTTTATTAGTAGTGAAAAAAGTACATAAATAATTTTTTTAAAAATTTAAATTTAATTTAATTTGTAAAATATAATAATTATATTAGGTTTTTTGAAAAAGTGTAAAATAGTAAAAAAAAATCTCACTAAACTTCCATTTTTCTTCCTTACGATTTTTTTAACTCCCAAATAAAGGAATAGAATACTCTTCAATTTCCTTCCCTTCCTTTCCCTCCCTTCTTCTGGAATCCCCTTCACTTTCTTCCCTTCAAACTCCCAGACAAAACCTTAATTGGATTCTAGATGGAATGGGTATGATCCAATAATTGATTTGACTTGCTGAACATGATTATGGTTTCATTGCTTCTTCAACCAATTTTGAGAATCTTTATTGGGAAATAAGGATTTGAAACTGTGTTAATTGGATGTTGTAAGATTAGGGATAATTTGCAATTAAGGACAACGAACAAAAAATTCTAATAAAGAACAGGGTTGCAGTGCTGGGAATAGTGCTATAATCTTGTTGAATTCTAGGCTTGGAAAACCCAGAAGTGTTGTAGCGTTCAACCTTCTTCGAGAAATTATGTTATAGCGAGTTAACATGTACATGTAAAAAGAAAGTGTCATAAATCATGAAATCTAGGATCCAGTTGTCTTACATTCTTGTTAGATATAGTTTGAACATTTCGTTTTAATTCCTTTATAAGTCCATTGAAGATTGTAGATTACTTGTTTGTTGTTATTTTGAATAATCAATCGCATACTTAGAAAACAAGAACACAAGTTAGGAATATAAAAAGAATCAAATTAACTGTTCTATGTGGGAATGATCTTTTTCAATTTGATAGCTATACTGAACAATCATAAGTTGTTGCACGAGTTCTATTTCTGAGCAGGATTGAATTAATTATTTAGAAAGTACGAAGCCAAAAATAAACATGAAGAGTCTGTGTATCTATATCCTCATTCTTACTATGTATCTAGTTCTATTAGAGTATAATTTTATACAGAGTTAGTTTTAAAACGTTTTGCGTTATTACTCAATAATGTGTTGATGAGTTTGATATATCCCACAACACATTTCTAAAACCTTTTTTACACTTAAAGTGTATTAAAATTAAGGGTTTTATAAGAGTTACGTTGTAGGAAAAATGATTGTGTAATGTTATAGAGATTCGTTTTGCGTGCCTTTATTTTTTATTTATTTTTTTGTTTTAAAAAGTGTGGGTCCCACAAAATGTTGTGAGGGTAGGAAAGTTTGTTGTGTTATGTTAAAGGATAAAACGAAAACCCTAAAATTAAAGTTTAATTTTAAAAGACATATAAACCAACGTATTAATGCAATTTTAATAAACTTGTTTTCTTATTTAGGTACTCTGTCTTAATCTTATCTATCTAACATTCATTTTCTAATTGTCTCTGTTTCCTCCAACGTATACTAATGTATGTATATATTAATCGGTCATTTAAAGAAGTTTTGGTGTATATTAATTGATCTGGATAAAATACGATATGCCCATCAAAAACCCACGTACTTAAGGACAAGGCCCAAAACCCGTAAAGCCCAGTATAAGGCGCGATGTCTCACATCACGCATTAATTTGGCGAGATGACACCATCACGCGTGAAACCGCCCTTTAACATACCTTCAGAGATAAAGAAGCCAACACAGAAACTAATAAAGGTTCACCGCTCCCTTAAGCAAATAGACAGAAGACAACACCAGCTCGCCACTATTCTATCAAAGTAGCCTAGCATTAAGAGATAACGCTATTAAGACACAAACTGGACCTACAGTCCTTAAACGGCCAATCGGAGGCCATATCGCCTTCACAAGGCGGCATCAGAATCACAATATAAACAAAGGGTACATGTCCAGGTATGCCAACCTAATTCAGTAAGAATACACATACACCTGCCATTGATACTGACTTGAGTGTCAGAGTGTTATCGCAGGAGAACCAGAGTCCTCACATCATCAATTACAACCTCAAGCCCAGAAAGCTGATCATCCCAAAGGCCTTTTCCATCAACCGTGTGTGATTTGGCTCGGTACACATTGGTCAGCCCATTCTGTATTTGACCTTATCACTAATTTAGCGAGATTATTTGCATTTTTTCTTTTGTTTTCAATGAGGTGTTTCCAAACCTTCTAAATATGTAACTAATCTGGAGCATTCGCGGGTGCTTTTTTTTTTTTGATAGCCGCAGGTGTTTTTAAATTACTTGTATAATGGATTGTTATAATATAAATCAAGAATTTCACAACTCACAAAGTCGCCTAACTAACGGTAAATATAATGTCGAAATTAAGGATGACTGAGAAAAGCACCTTATTATGTTAATCTGATCACAATGAGAAGGGATCATCCAACGTATCATGTTTAGAGAGATTTTTTTTTTAATAAAATAATAGAATTAAGGATGACTGAGAAAAGCACCTTATTATGTTAATCTGATCACAATGAGAAGGGATCATCCAACGTATCATGTTTAGAGAGATTTTTTTTTTAATAAAATAATAGCATTATGGTTAAAATCTGTAATCTTATTGAAATTGTTGAAGGGAAATATATTTATACAAAAAGTATGTGAGATTCACTTTTTTTCTCTCTTCTCCTTAGTGGTCTCATCCATTTTTGTGTGTTACATGAGATAAAACTATCTCATGCAACATAAGTAATATATTCCTCGACTTTGAAACTCTTCGGTCAACTCCTAATGGCTAGTGAAATATTCTTTAATGGAATATGTTATTTTATTTATCCTTTTTTTATACCTACCTTACTTATTGGAATTAATTTTTAAATTAATTATTTTTATGAATAAGAAGTTTGACTTGAAAAGATGCGTCGTTTCATCGCCGAACGGATATATTGCTTCATCTTAACGGACGTGTTGTTTTATCCTTGAATGAGAGTCTTTTCAATCGTAACCCTATGTTTTCTATAAATAGATAGATAACCAGAATTTTAAGAAGAGTTTTTTCCTATTGCATTTGCATTCTTCCACTCTAGTGCAATTAGTCAGACATAGGTTGAGTTCGATGAGGCTATTCAATATGAAAGTGTCACCACAAGAATAGATGTAATATGTTCTATCCTAAGAGACATTTGTCAACGAATCTTAGGCACTATAGAGAGGACAAAATTGTCTTAAGGACACAATATCTAACATTGGGCTCAGATTTTTTCCTTGTTGCATTCACATATTGTGTACGACACGTTTAACTTTGTATTATTGTATGTTTCAATTTCTTGAGGTTAATTCATAAATTGTGAATATGGTTGAATTGATTTCTCTAACAGATTATCCATTCTCAACGATTTTAACATCATTTGAATAACATTATTTACCATTCTCCAATATCGTTATATCAGAATTTCAACTAACATTTATTATTTCTCTCTCATTTTGAGATTATAACCTAATGATGTTGAATAATGATAATTAAGGTAGATATAAAAATAAAGATAGGTAAAACCTATCCCCTCTTTAATAGTTTATTTTCAACTATATTTGTGCGAAGCAACAAGGGAGGAAGACAACAAATAAAAATATTTGGCGGAAAAAAAGGTAAGGCTACCTTTGACTTTGGGGAAACAATAAAGTAAAAGTGATTGCCAAATTTTGATTTTGATTGAGACATTGTTGACATAATTCACAATTTCCACAAGTAAATTGGGTAAGGTTTTCACTTATAAATACAAGTATCCTCCGTCAATTTTAACATCTCATTCTCAGAGAAAAAAAAAATCATATATTGTCATTGAACTGATCTGAATATTTTTTTAACGTAAAATCACATATTTTTTAAGGGTTTTGATTTTTTCATGTTATATGAGAATCATTTTATCATGTTATGACTTAATTAGTGGTAGGCTTCACATATTAAAAAAACTTTGTATGCAAGTCAAAAGATCACAACATGAAAAACACATTTTCTTTTTTCGTGTCGCAGCCTTTTCAAGTTCAAAAATAACATAAAATAGCAAGATAATTCTTTTTTATTTCAAATATTTCTCAAGTAAGTTTATTTTTTTTGTTTTTTGTTCTTTCGTGTTTATACCTCCATCATTGTACCATTCAGAGCTTGATAGCAACATGAAAGTGTTAATTTACCGGTGCGATGATTAACCAACGACAACTGATAACAATTTCATTCCTTTTTTCCATGAGAATCGCTCGGGTAATTTACTAGTATATATAAAAAAGATAAGCATAATATCATTCTCTATTTTTTTTTACAATATTTTATATAAATTTCAATTTAAACAATTAAACCATTGACCCATTAGTTGAAACTGTTAGAGAATAATATAAATCATTAGAAAAGCCCTACTCAACACCTTAAGGTTTTTGGTTGAAGTTGTTCTTTACATGGTATCAGAGCTTGAGTGGCTATAAGGTCACGAGTTCGATCTTCATCGCCCCTCACTTGTGGAATTAAATAAAAAGCACAAAAGGTAAGCCAAAAATAGGGCCCGTGCAATATCTACACTTCAAGCCCAAAGGGCTCTTGTGTGAGGGGTGTGTTAGAGAATAATATAAATCATTAAAAAGGCCCTCACTCAACACCTTAAGGTTTTGGGTCTACATTAGTTGCACATACAACCAATGTGGGACTATATATCTCAACACGCCCCCTCACATGAGAGCCCATTGGGCTAGAAGCGTGGATATTGCATAGACCCAATTTTTGGTTTACCTTTTTGTGCTTTTTATTTTAATTCCACTTTAAAGTGGGGGAGGTAAGGATCAAACTTGTGACCTTATAGTCACTTAAGCTCTGATAGCAAGATAAAATGTGAGACTATATATCTCAATTCGCCCCCTCACATGAGAGCCCATTGGGCTAGAAGCGTGGATATTGCACAGGCCTAATTTTTGGTTTACCTTCTTGTGTTTTTTATTTTAATTCCACTTTAAAGTGGGGGAGGTGAGGATCAAACTTGTGACCTTATAGTCACTTAAGCTTTGATAGCAAGATAAAATTGGTATGTATACTCTTGCTCATTTCATTGAAATATTGCTCATAAATAGGCTCAGAATTACAAATTACAAATAAATTTGAATTGGTGACAATCTGTAACCAACTCGTAAAATAGCAACTCCTAATAAAACGCAATCAGCTCTTATTAAATACAAAACACAATCAACTCCTATTAAATACAAAACGGAATCAGCTCCTATTAAATACAAAACGGAATTAGCTCATAATCAATTTCTATTACATTAAATTCAAAATTTAAAATTCAAATAAACTCGTATAGAAATAATAACACATTGACTTAATGCCTCGACCAAATATATAAGTTGAAAACATCATTTCATGGTATTATTAATGTGAGTGCGTTACACTATCACACTGTGGCCTCGGGTGACACTGTTCCTTTATTGGACTTTTGGTGTTTGATGAGTTAGTTATAGACTTATGGGTTGGAAAGATGTTAGTATGATTCGGCTATGCGGGTGGAAGATCCAAAATGAGTAATAGTTAAGGTGTTAGCCTACGAGTGATCCAACATGGACACGGGGAAATGGTGGCCCTAATAAACAATGTCTGCTTCTAGAAAGGCTTTTATTAATTGTGTAGGAGGCTGAACCATCCTCTAAGTAGTGTTTGGCAGAAAATTTATTTTGAGATCGATAGAAAAGTGTAAGTAGATATTGGAAAATATTATGTTTGATTTAGATTTTTGAAAAAAATACTAGACAAATAGGATAAATGACTTTTGTGTTGATTTTTGGATGAAATTCACTGTTACAGAATACCACTTGAGATGTGGTATTTTGAGATAACTGGAGAAATAAAAAAACAGGTGCGAAGTTTTTCCCAAACATAGATTTTGAAAATTTAAATAAATTTCCCTGGTAATATTTCAGTTAACCAAATAACTTTTTTTACATGTTCCTACCAAACTCAATTTCCAACCATTTCCTTAATAATTACATTTGTCTAGTATTCAAAAAATTTCTCCTCAATCAAACGTCGCTAAAGTAATCTCTTATTGAATTTGATATTAATATGTTCGTAGGGATTGGACAATCCCCAGCTGCAAAGTCTGGTTGATGAAATCCTTGAACTATTTAGTAGCAAACTAAATGTTGGTAAAGAAGCACACACCTTGCTACAGATCACATCACATTGTGCATTTAGATTGTTAAAGAAAACATAAATATTTGAGCTTAATATTAAGTAAAAATACTGGATTATCTTATATCCTATGTAACGTGGTCAAATAAAATCGTTTTTTTTTTTTTTGCAAGTTTTTTTACAATTAAAATTAATCTCTTATTTATTTAGAAAAAATTATTTTAAATTTCTCAAAATCCATATAACGAATTATATTAATCATTTAGTACATTATTTTTAAGTGTTATAATTTTCGTAAGAACTTATATATGGTTATATTATCTTGAGCTATAAGTAATAACAAATTCATTTTCAAAAAATAAAATTATTTTAAAATGTTTTCAAAATTAAAATTAACCCATTTTTACCAAAAATAAATAAAAAATTAACCCATCAAGTGCCCCATGGATACGTGGGAAAGGATTAAATTAAAAGTAATCGTTTATGAAATGAATCGTGTAGAGTGATAATGCCTTTTTACATTTGGACTCCAAAATTCATTCTCGATATTTTAAAGATTAGCATTCTCTTTTTCTAATGTTTTCCAAATTAAATAAAGTTAGGTGGCTGACTCCATTTTCATTTGCATTTCATTCGCTGTTCCGCCGTATTGTTTGCTATTGATGACCTTGAGTGTATAAAGCCTCCGGCGATCTTCAATGTATAAACTTTTTTACTTCAAAATAATACGTATGATAAAAGGGAAGCATATGAACAAATGCAAAATCAAAACAATCTAAAGTACATTCGATTCAATGACGTTACTCATAAGATTCTTATTAGTAAAGAAATGCACGGAAGCACTGCAATTGCCGACATAAACTGGTGCCATCTCTATAAAAAAAGGTTAGATGTTTCAAACCATATATAAGATATTGACGTGTGTAATCTTTTTGGTGAGGTAAGTAGGTAACAAATAATAAGTGGGCCATCTCTAAATCATATTTTTCAGTTATTAAGGTCAGGCTTGCCACTTAGGAATAAACTATGAATAGATATCCTAGGAAAAGGATTGTGATCAATATTAAGATCATATTCTGGACAATGAAACTATCTCATAACCTGAAAAGTAATGTCAAAGAAATACAGGCTCACAGTTATCCACTATTTTTTTGGAGAGAGCCGTTTATATATTTTTTTTATAAATTACTATGTATTTCTGAAAATATATATATAGTTTGTGAGAATTGGTATATAATAAGTTTGTAAATATAATCCTTCCTTTTAATTAATGACTTTAAATAATTTTTTGCCTTGTTTATCTTTTTGTATTAATCTGTAGATATCTATAAAGAATCACTTCAACTCAAAATCTTAATACATTAAGCGATGACTTTTTTAACACTTTATATTATTCTCTAACAAACCTCATCGTGCAAGAGTCATTTGGATTTGAAGTATGAATATGACACAAGTTCATTTTTGATTTGCCTCTCTTGTGTAAGGAAGTGTGTTAAAAATAATATAAAATATTAAAAAAAAACTATCACCTACCACCTAAAAATTTTGTGTTGAAGTAATTTTTTACAATATCTATATATTTATAATAAACTGTACCTTATAAGCATGATATGATTATAAAAAATCAATTGTTTTAGAATAAGAACTTTACGGCATCAAAGTGCTCTTTCGTATATATGATTAACAAAAGGACAAATAAATTGCATAACATATCAAAAGTAACACAGACGCTGCTCATTCTATCAAAGATGATTTGACTTGACAGCAACTAGCTTATCAAAAGATTTTTGCTCTCCTTTGATGGCTGTGTATGAATTTTCGCTTTTGACACTGCTTATTAATCAGGTCAATCATATAAAGATAATAAAACTTCATTTGTCTGTGACAGAAACATCGTAAAATTATTCAGAAATAATAGGAAGAAAAAAAGAGAGATAATCAATTTATGGATGTTACTAAGGGAAATGATAGTCTCATGCTATATAAGATATATATCTCATATCATATATTCATAGAATTTTGTGTCAATTTTTTCTTTTTCTTTTTTTTTTTTTTTCTTTTCTTCTTAAATTGTGGACTTCACATATTTGTATCACCTACATGAGAGTACTATCTCATGTAACATGAGATTAGTAAACCCCTGTTACTAAAACACCATATTATATATGCATGCAAATACTCTTAATTTGAAGCTTCGTATTGCAATCAATACTGTTTGAAATATCCAGCAAAACTAATCTATGAAAACATGAAACATAATGAGTAGATATTCATTTCCCTTCCCAAAACACTCAAAGCTATTATAACTAGTAGAATTTAAACTACAACTCTCATGCATATATATAAAAAAAAAGTTTTATATTTCTCATTTTACAAGAAAAACAGTATCCCCTCTTGCAGAGGAAAACAAATATAAGGAGGGAGAAAACAATATCATTGAGTCCCACACCAAATTTCCTGTGTGCTAGAAACAATAATGTCTTTCCTTGTAAAATGAGAAAGATAAAACCCATGCAAAAATATGAGAAAAATAGAAAGGAAAAAAGAACACAATTCAATCCCGAACGAAATATCTAGCTAGCATCTTCAAGGTTCAAAATCCACGGGTGGTCATGGAGTATTTGGTGGTGTTTCATGTCCCACCCCGGGGCTATGACCTGGACTTGTTGGTCGGAAGGCATCCCCTTCACCACCCTTATCACCATTCATGGAATACCAATCAAGGGAAGGAGCTTGGGGACTCCTCAATAAGACTCTAGGAATAGGTGGTGGTGGATGAATATTTAGTACCCTTAAAGCCTCCACTGAACCAAAATTGTGTTGCAGAATAAAGAAGAGAAGACAGGTCAACAAGATGGTTTTCTCTGCCATGAAGGTCACTAGTTAAGGAAAAATTAATGTGGTTTCAATAAAGGAAGAAAAACAAAGGGGTTAATCTTGAATCAAACACTAGTACATACAGTAGCTAGCTGCTGTTTCAAATGCCACTGTACTGTTTCTTGTGATCGGCTGAGACTGCTATTTAACATGACTACTACGGTCCCACGTGCAGTCATGATAGCCATAAGCCTTCAAATTGAACATAAAATAAGAGTTTGATGCACATGGTGATGTCTGTTAAATGTTACAAAAGGAAAGAAATAAACATTCGAATATTTTCCTCATAAGGCAAGTCCAGCATTTGTTGACTCCTAAAGTTTCCATACAACAATTGATTTGAATGCTCACTAGTGATTTTAAATTAGAGGGCATTGATCTTGATTAGACCACACTAAGAAAAATTGACTTTAATATAGCTACTTTCTGATTTTGTTATAATTAATTAGTCTTAAGTGGGATTTCTGCGATATGATTTAAGTTACTAAGTTTTATGAAGAAAATGCTTCTTCCACTAAGTAAATGATCGTTAGTTGATGCAGACATCTAATACGAAAATTTGGAGGGAGTTATATATTGCGCATGAATGATTCTCCATTGTCACTTTGCTTGAAGTTTAAGACCACCCTATTTTTGGTAATTCATAATACACCTACTCAATTTGGAGAAGTTCAGAATTATGGAATATAGACTCTTCGAACTCTTATGATTAAGAGATGGGAGGCTCTACAGAATTTATTCTCATAGTATATTTTTTTTAAAAAAATTAAACATGAATACGGTCTTGCGCTATGCGAAATGCAAATTAGAAGAGATTATCATTCACATGTCAAATAGATTTAAGTAACAAATCCACAATAAAGAATTCGATCAATATCACATCTCGACCAAAAATTTTAAGATATTAGATTTATGAATTCTTCTACTTTATATAATCATCATTTAGCATATTTATAATCATGTAAGACTTAACTACTTATATTTGAATCCCTCCCTTTCTGCTGCTCTCTCTCTCACTGAGTACAAGGTAGGCCCAAAAATCTGAGGAAAAACAAAGATGCAGGGCTTGCTTTTTCTATTCAATCTAATTTCACTCACAGATGCATTTAACTGGGAAGTTACAAGAGTTTTTTTTTTTTTTTTGAAATTGATCCTAATTATCTCTTTAAGGCGAATTAAAATCTCCTGGTATCCCACGGATTTGACTCTTTGAGAAGCCTATAGGACTAATACAGAGTTCGGGTGCGAGTCCAAGGATTACGGTACTTATGTTCCTCCCCAGATGGTGTTGGTGAGATTCGAACTGGGATCCTCTCCCACCACTCAATCCTACCAACTGAGCCACCACACTTGAGTGGAAAGTTACAAGAGTTATATCTCACAAATACATCCAATCTTTTGAAGACAAGTAGCTAATAACTAACACACACATTTAATCAATTATGGACTAACTAAACAATAGTAACAAGTTGAGTAATTAGCTGTAACAATGTTATATTTACTCTAACATATAACATATATAAGCACCACAATGAGATGTAACAAAGTTTAAAGAAATCACTAAAATTGATATAGTGGTAAGGGATTTAGATAATTTGAATGAGTTCATAGGTAGTACCACCATTGTATTAAAAATAAAATAAAAAATAAAAAAAGCCAATGTTTGGCATTCCACCTAGCTAGGCTCCAAACATGGTTCATGCCTAAACTTTTTTCATAAATTGATTCCATTTTCACACAGGGGTCAAACCTTTCACGCACTTATTCTACTGTTATAATAAAAAATGAAGCCACCGTTTCTCATGCTTAGCATATTTAAAATTTGGCAACTTTAATTTTGTCTGCTATGGGTAGTAGGATGATATATGTACCGCCCGGCCGCTTCAAGAATCAACGACTATCCCCACATACTAATACGAGACTTTTCAGTGTACTTTTTCCTCACTCGCACACTTTCCAGGAGGTCACCCATCCCAGAATTGCTCCAAGTCAAGCACACTTAACTATGAAGTTCTTCTGTTTCGGGCTACCGAAAAGCAGATGCATCTTGTTAGCATAGGTAGTACCAATTAATTCTTATAAGTTATCCCAAACTGTGCAGTCTCATACCTGCACAGTCTTTAGAATCTCTCTTTCGGGTGTCGATTCGATTCATTCATGCATGTAACCCCACGCTGAAAGCCTGTCAGAAGCCGCTCATTATCCGTGCCTCTTTACACCGGCGATTACTCCCCGCCCTCATCAGCCGTTGGGATGTTACAATATATATCCTAGGCTTATAACAGACATCATTGGGAACGGAACTTTTTAATTCTACTTTCTTTGCTTACCCAATCGCATGCCTGGAAGCACTACTTAATCAGAACCATGTGATCCTATTAAAAGGTTACGTTTTCCTTTAGCTTTTTGGCCTTATACTATTTCCCACGATTTTATACAAATCATTTATATAATTACGTGGCAGGATTTGGATTCATTCAATGGCTCAGATTTTATGCTCAGCAACAGCAACAGGTGAGTCTGTTAGTGGTATCAAACAAATCATTTCTCTATCAAATCCTCCGTACGTGTGCGCTTTCCTTAAAAATAAAGGAAACTAGTAATGTAGTAGCAACTAGGATCTGTAAGCCAAGTCACCTCGTAATAGCTAAATCTAGGATTCCCGAAGTTGGCTTTACAACAAGGCGTCAGATTCTTCGGCGAGTATTATAATGTTGTTGAAATCAAGTTGCAAATTTGTTATAAAGTGGGTGACTTAATTTAATGTGCGGTTATCTAGACTTACATTTGGCATCGTTTCCGTTCTAAGTAGTGAGTGATCACGCAAAATGTGAAAATTAAAGACGATACCTTTGAAATATTTGATTTCTTATTAGAATAATTTTTTATGAGAATGAAGGTGACTTTTTGATTTGTTAGAAATTAAGAAATTGTAGAGTAAAAAATAAATTACACTTTCTTTAATTGTTTAAATAGTATAAGTATTAGAGAAAAACATATCAATAACGGGGAAGAATTAGTTCATAAATTATTTGAATTTTAGAACACCAATAATTCAAGGTTCATATTTGTGTTAGTCATAAGTAGTGGATACCCGTAATCACACTAAACAAAAGCAAGGTCTTCCACCACTTCTCAGATAGGGCAGTTGTTTTTCAAGAGACAAAGTAAGGATGAAGAAGCCTAAAGATCTTTATATCTTATTGACCTAATAGAGTATCATTTTGATATAATTTTTAGAAATAGTGGTAGGGGATCTAACTGCAAATATAACACATAAATGAGATTATGGTGCATGTTTCTTAAAAATTAACCAACCATATTATCAGTCTAATTTTATAAAATAAAATTACCCCATTATGGTAGTCCATAAAAAAAAATTCAACATAAACAACATAAATTTTTGTTAATCAATAAATTAAGTTATAAAATCTTATCTCACAAAAAGAGAAAGGGATAATAACCTCTACCATTTCATTATCCCAGCATTATTGTGCATAAAACAATGCATAGCACAAGTGATAGTATAATAAATTTTACTTTATTCTAACAATGGATATCACAAATATTTTCATTGACAAAAAATTGACTTATAACTCAATCACTTGTGTTATATTATATTTATGTTGTCCCTCAATATACATCGAATTACTACTAGAAAAATCTTGTATAGCGAGGGAATTGCTATGAAAATTCTGTCGCTAATTTCATCCTCGCTACTACTTTTCCTCGCAAATTCCCTCGCAGACGATAATAGTGGCACTCAATATCAAGGATCTTGGGACTTTCAAGTTCTTTATAAATAGAGTTCTCTATCTTTGTTTTCGCTGTAAAAGTACAGCAGCAGAAAACGAAATCAGGGTATACAAGCCAAAAGCAAAATCAAGTTAGGTTGCTTAAAGCAAATGATGATTTCAGCTGAAGGTGTGATTGTGTGAACAACAATAACGTGACTTTTAGTTTTTTATACATTCCTTTTCATTTTTAAGCTTCCCCTTAGTATAACTATTGTATGAGGTTTCTGTAATTATAGAATAAATGGTTCAATAATTAAACAAAAAATGTTTCGTATGACCCAAAATTAAATTTAACTTTTTGTTCTTCTTTTATAAATGAAATTTTAGAAGGAAAAGTTACTCCATGTCAAGGTCAGAATATGTTGAGATATTCAAGTGTGATGAGTCCCACATTGGTTGGTAATGAACTAAGTGAAGAGTATATAAGTGAAAGGACCCATGAACCCAATGCCTTAAGGTTTTGGGTTGAGACATGGTGTCGGATCCACTTGCTACGGTTGGTGTAGCCTTAGCTCTTTGGTGGTGGCCCTCTGCCACGGGCTTCCCCTGGACCCGCTTGACATTGGAGTTTGAGGGAACGAATTTCCCAACTCTGGTATCAGAGCCGGATTGGGCTCGAGCTAGCCTAGTGATTGGCTAGGAGGCGGGTCGAGTACTTTGCGCTTTGGGTACTCGGTTGAGGGGGAGCATACCAATGGTGGGTTTCACACTTGAGGGAGAGATTGTTGAGATATTCAAGTGTGATGAGTCCCACATTGGTTGGTAATGAGCTAAGTGAAGAGTATATAAGTGAAAGGACCCATGAACCCAATGCCTTAAGGTTTTGGGTTGAGACATGGTGTCGGATCCACTTGCTACGGTTGGTGTAGCCTTAGCTCATTGGTGGTGGCCCCCTGCCACGGGCTTCCCCTGGACCCGCTTGACATTGGAGTTTGAGGGAACGAATTTCCCAACAGAATATGCAACATGTTTCAGCTAGTTGTTTAATTGTATTAGCTAAACCAATCCGTGTATCAGAGCCGGATTGGGCTCGAGCTAGCCTAGTGATTGGCTAGGAGGCGGATCTGATAGAGAAAAATTAAGATGCAGAAATATAACTCACAATGTTTGAAGAGGGAATACAAATTTCATAAACTGACTCAAACTTAATATAAATCAGAAACTAAAACTGAAAAACATAACATTAAGAGACACATTACACCCAAATAAACTCTAACTTAATGACTCATTATACTACCCAAAACTGACCCATTATGATACCATTAAGACTCATCAAACAACTTTAGTGCAGCACATGGCCGTTACATCAAACTTAAAAGACCATTGAATTTTCTAACGGACAAAAAACAAAGAGACTCTAACATTCCCTCCCTTAAGCTGATGTTCTTGAAAAATTCAGTTTACTCCAAATCCTTTGACTTTCTCCATGGAACATATGCCAAGTAATCCCCTGAGCTTTTGAAACGCAACATATTTGAGAGGCTTCGTAAACAAATCAGCAACTTGATCCTCACTTCTACAAAAAAATAAGATCAATTATACCAGCCTTTGTAAGATCCCTTAAGAAATGATACTTCACATCTATATGCTTGCTTCTCCCATGTAAAATTGGATTCTTTGACAATTTAATTGCAGAATTATTGTCACAATAAATTAAAGTTGCTCCTTCTTGCTTGAAGTGAAGTTCTTCAAGAATTCTCCTTAGCCAAATGGCTTGGCATGCACAAGCTGTAGCAGCAACAAATTCAGCTTTTGTGCTTGACAAAGTGACAATTGGTTGCTTCTTCGATGCCCAAGAAATAGCACCTGTACCAATCATAAAAACATAACCTGATGTGCTCTTCCTGTCATCTTGATCTCCTGCATAATCATTGTCAGTAAATCCCACTAAATCAGATTTTACACCCTTCTTGTAAAATATCCCGAAAGTTCTTGTTCCTTGCAAGTATCGAAGGATTCTCTTGGCAGCCAACAAATGTATTTCTGTAGGATTTTCCATATACCTGCTAATTAAACTCACAGAATACATTATGTCTGGTCTTGTTGTAGTGAGATACATCAAACTTCCCACAATTTGTTTGTAGAAGGTGCTGTCAACCTTCTTTCCTCCATGATCTTTATGTAACTTCAAGCCACATTCAACTGGAGTGTGCACAAGATTACAATCCTTAATCTAAAACCTGTCTAGAATATCTTCCACATATTTATTTTGAGAAATAAAAATTCCATCACTTGATTGTGCTACACTTATGCCAAGAAAGTAATGCATCATACCAAGATCAGTCATTTCAAAAATGTGGATCACTTTAGAATTTTTGGATGCATTGCATATGCTCTTGTCCCGGATCAGAAAAGAAAAAAACTTGATGACAAGGCTGAAAAATGTGTCTTTCTAGGTGTAAGTGATACATCTAAAGCATATAAATTATTTAATCCACTGACGAAAAAAATTGTGGTTAGCAGGGATGTTGTTTTTGATGAAGAAAACACTTGGGATTGGAATATGCAGCAGCCTACCGAAGTTCTTTGTGATATTGATTCTGAACAAGAGCAAATTTCAGCATCTAGTATGCCTGAAAATTCGTCTATTGCAACTTCTTCAGCTAGTCAATCCTCACCAACAGTAGTTGGAGTTGACGAAGAAGAAACTCAATCTCTTCGTCGTGTTAGAAGAAGGCCTGCTTGGATGGAAGATTATGAGGTAACTGGAATTGAAGATCCAATTACTCACTTTGCTTTGTTTTCAGAATGTGATCGCGTGACTTTTGAGAGTGCTGTCAAAGAAGAAAAATGGCGAAAAGCAATGGATGCTGAAATTGATGCAATTGAGAGGAATGATACTTGGGAGTTAACTGATCTTCCAAATGGACACAAAATCATTGGTGTGAGTTTAAAACAAAGTTAAAGGAAAATGGTGAAATTGACAAGCACAAAGCACGCTTGGTTGTCAAGGGGTACAAGCAACAATATGGGATTGATTATACAGAAGTTTTTTCTCCTGTTGCGAGACATGATACAATCAGGTTGGTGGTTGCATTGGCTACACAAAATTCTTGGCCTATTTACCAGCTAGATGTCAAATCGGCATTCTTGCATGGGTACTTAGAGGAACAAATATTTATTGAACAACCCCCTGGACCCGCTTGACATTGGAGTTTGAGAGAACGAATTTCCCAACAGCTAAGTGAAGAGTATATAAGTGAAAGGACCCATGAACCCAATGCCTTAAGGTTTTGGGTTGAGACATGGTGTCGGATCCACTTGCTACGGTTGGTGTAGCTTTAGCTCATTGGTGGTGGCCCTCTGCCACGGGCTTCCCCTGGACCCGCTTGACATTGGAGTTTGAGGGAACGAATTTCCCAATAGTGGTATCAGAGCCGGATTGGGCTCGAGCTAGCCTAGTGATTGGCTAGGAGGCGGGTCGAGTACTTTGCGCTTTGGGTACTCAGTTGGGGGGGAGCATACCAATGGTGGGTTTCACACTTGAGGGGGAGATTGTTGAGATATTCAAGTGTGATGAGTCCCACATTGGTTGGTAATGAGCTAAGTGAAAAGTATATAAGTGAAAGGACCCATGAACCCAATGCCTTAAGGTTTTGGGTTGAGACATGGTGTCGAATCCACTTGCTACGGTTGGTGTAGCCTTAGCTCATTGGTGGTGGCCCCCTGCCACGGGCTTCCCCTGGACCCGCTTGACATTGGAGTTTGAGGGAACGAATTTCCCAACAGAATATGCAACATGTTTCAGCTAGTTGTTTAATTGTATTAGCTAAACCAATCCGTGTCAAAAAGAAAACGATCAATATCATTTAATAGTATTGAATAATTTATAGCAAGAAATTATTTTATTTTTTTAAAATACTCCATCCCGGCATACTGCATTTTTAAAAAAGAAAAAGATTCATTGCAAAACCTTTTCTTATTAGGAGAGGTTATATTTACAAAAAAAAATAATCTTACAAACTACATTATGTATTATGGGTAATACACTGCGTGCTGGAATGTACTACCTCTAATACATATTGTAGTTTGTAAAAATTTGTAAAGAAGAAGTTTGTAAATATAACTTTCCTTTTATTATTATTTAGAATTTACCTTCCTCTGATATTCCTAAATATAGTGGCCTGTTGTTCTCATGTAAATTCAAGATAATAATAGAACCTCCATTGTCCAAGAGAAATGTCTATTTGTTTTTATTATCACAATTTATCCTCTCTGTCAAAACTCAAAACTCAGGAACCATCCATTTCTTCCCTGATATATCTAGCTACCAGTTAAAACTAGCTTTTGTTTTAATTTTCTAGGAACAGATACGACGAAAACTTTTGTTTCTATTTTATGGAAACCAATGATAGGGGCACACAACAGAAAATGAGATAATCTAAAACAATACAAGTGAAGTTCCACAATCAAACTGTCCCCGTCTAGAGCTTGAAAGGTTATACCACTATCAATAAACGAAATGACAAATCATAATAATCAATTCAAAATCTTAAAGCTATAGGTATATTAGTCTTTTATACTTATATGATACTCACTTAATTCATTTTTAACTAACGTGCATGGGATTTCACCGCTACTCACACTAAAAATATTTTCAATACTAATAATGAAAATAAAATCATATGTGATGATATCCTTGGACAATTTTCATCATATGATTGCTCTTAGTTAGTGGGTGGCGCGGTCCACTGCTGCACACAGAAACAAACATAAAATACAAGCAGACATATGCAGATGAAGAACTCAGTGCAGTTGCTATAATTCATTTGTGTCTTGAACAAGTGGAAAAGTTTATAGAGTTGAAGCTTTAAGGAGGTTGGAACTTTTTTAACAATTGAATATAAATTAAATTTTTACTTTTAATTAATTAAAAAAATATTTATTAATTAGAGGCTGGCTATGTTTTGAGCTATATATATTGCTTGCCGTACAGTGAACAATTCAACTTTTATCTGTGAACAGCACAATTGGGGTGCAACTTTGTCTTCTTGTAATGATGAATGATCTTAATCTCTACAACTATTGCTGATGAAGTTAAACGGGCATTACCTGAGAGCATTGCACATATAACTAGACAAATGTTCTTTCTGTTTTTCATCAGACTTTGCAGTGATGAGTGCCCAACTTGACTATATAGAAGAAAAAGAAATGTCCAAACTCCAAACACCAAAGTGGGTGCATGAATAATGGTTATGGTGCAATGCTCGAGGTGCAAAGGAAAGAGAGCGGAGAAAGAAATGAAAATGACCACGTACAGATTAAGAAAGTTGCTTGGGAATTCATAACATAATACTCAAACTCCGGCTATGCCACTTGGTTGAATGAATTGTGATTTATTTATTTTTGGTTGAATGAATTGCGTTTAGTATTCGTATGTTTGAAACAAAAGGCCAAACGTATTTGACGTAAGAGCACAGTGTTGTACTTCAAACGGATTATGGTAAATTTGTCTACATGAGATCAAAGGTTCTTTTGGACATCTTGAGTCCACTTGTGTATTTTAGCCTAATAAACAACTAATGCATTATTACTTCAAAATATAAAACATGTGTTTTTCATAATTTTCATTTATATTTATCTACTACCGATCCTAATTAATTTGAGATAAAAGTAATATTGATATTGATGTGTAAAACATGTGTTACAAAAAATTATTTCACAATTTCTTAACATTGATTAGCTTAATGTACACAACTTGTGTGCCCCAAGTGAATACAAGAATTTCCCAATCTATACCACAACCAAGGTTTGTGGGTAGGACTTTGGGAGTGCATGACTTGGGTTAGGTCCAAATATAACCTCATACAGGGCAATGATTAACTTCATAATGTGTAAGTAACATTTCCCTTTTGATTTATTATAGTCCTTTTACTATTCATCTCTCTTTCATCAAGTTCCTTCCCCCCTAATAAAGGTGGAAGTCGATCAACATACCCCGCAAAAGAAAAGAGGGGCAATTTATTTATAAAATAAAATAAAATTATTCATATGTTTTTCAAATAGGTTTTAATTTATTTATCCCTTTATGGCCTGCTGTTATCATTTTAATAAATATTCTTCGGCCCAGTTAAGGAAGGAGGGGCAACTTCGAAGCCTTCAAATAAGGCGATTGGTTAAGTGATACAAAAGCACAACAAAGGAATGAAGTCAAGATAACTGCATGTATATACAATGTAATAATAAATACTAGAAGATTATCATTTTTTTATGCGTGTATATCAGTTCTTATCCTTACTTTCTTTCAGTGCTGACATTGAAACATGGATGTAAACACCATTTAGCCTCATTCATTGAGCTTAGACAGCAAAAAGAGGCAACTAGAAGAAAGAAAGACGGAAGCACAGAAGCATAGCAAATCCACAGGAGTGTGTATAGCAGCCTTCTTACTTTTGTCAATCATCCCAATCAGAAGTAGCATTACTATGACGTGACCAAGCTTGGTTTTTAGTTCATTGACAGTTTTTATATTCAGCCATTTTGGTCGTTCCTGAAAAGGAAAAAAACAACATAGAGGAACTAACATCAAAAGAAAGTTTATAAAGAAAAAGAAGATCCTGAGACAGTGTGATATTTGGGCAGGTAAACAGGAGTACACTACGAAGGCCATGAGCTTGCAACCTCGGGTACATCGATATTATTGAGGAATTTCCGGTATTTAGGAACACAAGCTAGTAGAATTTAAGTTTAGAACCAAGAAATACCAAATTTCTGTAGCTACGGAATGCTAAATTTACCATGTTATCCATTAATATCTATTTAATATTTATAGTAATGGATCATAATCTGTTCACATAATTATCTACCAACAAGTCTCTAACTACAGTAGTAATAATAAAAACTTTTACAGTTGCATTGCATTAATACACAACTAGTGCTCTCCACTGGAACAAAGCTCCAAATACCGGTAAAAAATGTACCACAAAGCCGATGGCCCATGAAAGGGTCACCTAAAAGTAAATAACCTTGGAGGATTTCAACTAACAGTAACTATCTTTTTAGCACACTACAAACCACTGCATATAATGGACCGATTGAACGATGACTGAAAACATTCCTGAATCGTTTGATTACCCATCTGTGTTAAATTTATTTATTTTTATTTTTTTAACTTTCCATAAAAGTAATTCTACATCTTGCATGTCTCTCCCTACATTTAGTTCAGTACAACTTTTTCATTTCCGTGTTTCTTTCAAATGGCCTAAATGCAAACGAGAGGCCGTAGCCAGTAGCAATACGTAGAATATAAAATCCTGCTGACTTAGATAAGGTTGATCAAGAAACAGAATGTCCCAAAGCTAACCTTTAGAGTGAATAAACCAAATAGATTTGATCTGTCAGAAGGGTTTTGATCTGGCAGAGAGCTTGAACTACCAAGATTACTGACAAAGAGCTCATAGAGACCCATTCCAAAGACTAGCATCACAGTTCCTAAAAGATAGACATCTGGATGAACAATAAAGTAGAAGTTAGAAAGAAGAGAAGCACAAAGAAAAGATAAGAAATCCTCGTAGAACAACATAAATACATATACAAAATAAGAAATAAAAGAAAAATGAAAATATCTTATAAGAGCTTTCCAGGCCCTTTAGGTAAAACCTCTAAAGAAATTCATGATGGAAACCCACGGGTTATCCCAAAATACAACTCTATCCTATAGAAAAGGCCCATGTATACACATGAACATATATAGATATATATGCTGCCCTGGGATAAGTTAAGGTTATTTTATTCATATATGGATTGAACATATGCACAAACTATTTTCCATAGTAATTGGAAAATAGAATACTGATACTCTTCAAGTTTCTAGTTACAAAGTCAAATACTCAAGAAGCTCTGATTCTCCAATTTTCTTTGAGTTCTTCAACAATGGCGAATCAGAGTATGACTTTTGATTTTGTTACAAATCCCTCTCATCCATACTTCCTTCATCCCAGTGAAAGTCCATCGCAAGTTCTAGTTTCTGTTTTACTAGATGGATAGAACTATCATGTATGGTCTCGAGCCATGTCCATGGCGTTGCTGTCAAAAAAAAAAACTGGCTTCATCGATGGAAGCTTGCAACCACCTCCAACCATGGATCCTCAGTTCAATGCATGGCAGCGTTGTAATACTACTGTACTATCGTGGATTCATCATTCAATTTCTCCATCAATTTTGCAATCGATACTCTGGATAGATCGAGCAGAGGATGCTTGGAAAGATCTAAAAGAACGTTTTTCGCAAGCAGATATCTTCAGAATTTCAGATCTACAAGAAGATATTTACAGGATGAAACAAGGTGACAAAAGCATAAGCGATTATTTTACTCATTTGAAGAGTCTGTGTGATGAGTTAGAAAATCTGAGGCCAATGCCTACTTGCCAATGCGCTATGGCTTGTAACTGTCCAGCTTTACTTGAGATACGAGTTCGAAGGGATCAGGATCAGACTATAAGATTTTTAAAGGGGCTAAATGAGCAGTATGCTCATGTACGATCCCAAATTATGCTGATCAATCCTTTGCCAGATGTTAATAAGGTGTTCAATGCTGGCTCAACAGGAACGAGAGTTTCATCTGAATCTGAATATTGATGATGTTTCGAAGGTGTTTATAAGTGAATCAGATGAGAATAGAAGGAGTTTTCCTACAAATAGAGGCAAAGGACGTTTCAGCAATAGAGGAGGAAGAGGAAGAGGACGTGATTCAAGATTTTGCACTCACTGTAAGATGGACAATCATACTGTTGAAACCTGTTATTTTAAGCATGGTTTTCCTCTAGGCTATAAGAGGAGGAATGATGCATCCACTGCAAACAATGTCACGCGAGCTGAATGTGCAGATCGAAACAAAGAAGTTTCATCGATGACTTTGTCTAATCAACAGTTTCATGAACTGGTACAAGCTTTACAATCTTCAAAGGACTTTCTTCACACAAACCCTGCATCTACACCAACACTCAATACAGATACCACTGGTCATGTTAATCTTGTGTCCACATCTGCATTAAGTGCAGAAACAAACAATTATAATTCAGGTACTCAGTTGCGTTGGATCCTTGATACTGGCACAACTGATCATATTACATCATCACTTTCTAGCCTTTCTTCATTTCATAAAATTAACTTTGTGCATATAAATCTGCCTGATGGTTCAAGAGTCACTGCATCATATGCAGGAAATGTCCATTTTTCTTCTGATTTAATACTGTTTGATGTGCTATATGTCCCAAACTTCCAAGTCCATCTAATTTCAGTCACAAAATTAATGTCCAAGTTGCATTGTTATCTTGTTTTCTCTAATTCCTTTTGTTTCATAAAGCAGGTGAGTACCAAGAGGAAGATTGGTACAGCTAAACAAGATGGAGGTCGCTTTTCTTTGGTCATACCTTCTTCACCAAGTTTCAAGACCAACAACTACTCGAATTTTACTGATTTTGTTATCTGTAATTCCACTTCATGTACTGATAACAATGACCACCTACTTTGGCAGTATAGATTAGGCCACATTTCTCCCACTACCCTAAAACACATGTCTGTCAAGTTTCCTTTTATTTCATCAAAAACTGTATCACCATGTGCTATATGTCATTTTACTAGACAAAAGAAATTACCATTCTGTTCAAGTAATAGTCGATCAAATAAAGCTTTTGAATTGCTACATATGGATATTTGGGGTCCCACACCTAATGCTTCAGTACATGGACATAAATACTTTCTTTCTATTGTTGATGATTATACACGTTATACTTGGCTCATCTTCATTAAGAACAAATCCGATGTTCGTAGTTCTATCCAACATTGTATTACATTCCATGAAAACCAATTTCAAGCTACTGTAAAATCCATTCGCACTGATAATGGTACCGAATTCCTCGTGCATGAGTTTTTTAAGGCCAAAGGAATCTTCCATCAAACCACATGTGTTGAAACACTTGAGCAAAATGGCATAGTAGAACGTAAACATCAACATATTATGAATGTAGCTAGAGCCTTGTTATTCCAAGCTAACATACCCAAGTCATATTGGTGTTATGCTATTGCTCATTCAGTATACATCATCAACCGTCTATGTACACCTCTACTTGCATACAAAACCCCTTATGAAATTTTACATTCTAAACCACCATCTCTTGTTCATCTAAAATCCTTTGGTTGTTTATGTTAAATGCCTCTACCATTCATTCTCATCGCACAAAATTTTCCCCTAGAGCCCAAAAATATGCTTTCCTTGGATATCAAGATGGTACCAAGGGATATTTGTTGGTTGAGCTTTCTTCTCACAAATTGTTTCTTTCTCGTAATGTCATATTTTATGAATTGACATTTCCATTCTCACATTCTATTAATGTGCCTAATCTTGTTTCACCATCCATATTGCCTTGCCCACCACCTGTTATTTTTTATGATCCCTTTACTGTTAGTAACCCATCACCTGTTCCTGCTGTTCCTTGTGACCAAACTACTGATGTTCCAACATCTTCTCCAATACCTATTGTTCCCATTCGTTGTTCATCCAGACCAAAGAAAAGACCAAGTTACCTCATGGATTTTCAGTGCAACAATGTTGTTTCTACTGTCCTCTCTTCTTCTTCAGGTACTCCTTATCCCCTTTCTCAAATTTTGTCTTATGATAAATGTTCTCCATTATATACTCGTTTCTGTTCAAATATGGTTACTGTTGTTGAGCCAAAGTCATATGCTGAAGCTTCTAAGTTTCCTTGCTGGCAAGATGCAATGAATGTTGAATTATCTGCTTTGGCATTAAATCATACATGGGATCTTGTTGATCTCCCATCTGATAAACATTTCATTGGATGCAAATGGGTCTATAAAGTGAAATACAAGACCGATGGATCTGTTGAACGATATAAGGCACGATTGGTTGCTAAAGGGTATACTCAGTTGGAGGGGGTAAACTATTTTGATACCTTTAGTCCTGTTGCCAAGATGACCACTGTCAGATTGCTGCTTTCGGTTGCTGCAGCTAAGAATTGGGTGATTGAACAACTCGATGTTAACAATGCGTTCCTACATGGAGATTTGAATGAGGAAGTGTTTATGAAATTACCTTCTGGTGTTACAGCTTCTCCAGGCAAAGTTTGTAGGTTGAGAAAATCTTTCTATGGGTTAAAACAAGCCAGCAGACAGTGGCATTCGAAATTGTCTACTTCGTTGATTTCACTTGGTTATATTCAATCCACAGCTGACCATTCTTTGTTCATCAAACATGATCATAGCTCCTTTACAGCTTTACTTATATATGTTGATGATATTGTTTTAGCTGGTGATAGTGTTGCTGAAATTCATCATGTAAAGACTGTTTTGGATAACCAATTTCGAATTAAAGATTTAGGCCCGTTAAGATATTTTTTGGGTCTTGAGATTTCTCGAAACATAAGTGGTATTGTGATCAATCAACGTAAGTATGCATTGGATATTTTGTCTGCTGCTGGCTACTTGGGTGCCAAGCCTTTATCAACTCCTATGCTACCTTCTACTCGTCTTTCTCGTACTGAAGGTACACCCCTTTCTGAGTTAGATGTTGCTTCATACAAACGGCTCATAGGTCGTTTGTTATATCTAACAACGACTCGTCCAGATATTTGCTTCCCCGTTCAACAACTCAGTCAATTCGTTAATGCCCCTACTGATGCACATCGTACAACAGCTCATCGTGTTCTCAGGTATATTAAAGGTTCACTTGGTGTTGGCTTGTTCCTGTCATCTCAGAACTCTCTGCAATTGAGTGGCTTTGCAGATTCCGATTGGGCATGTTGCCCTGATACTAGAAGATCTGTTACTGGGATATGCGTTTTTCTTGGCTCTTCTTTGATTTCCTGGCGATCTAAGAAGCAGCCAACAGTCTCTCGCTCATCCAGTGAAGCAGAGTATAGAGCTCTGGCTTCAATGACTTGTGAACTGCAATGGATCACTTTCCTCCTTCGCGATCTTTGTATACCTTGCACCACTGCTGCGCACGTTTATTGTGACAATGTTTCCGCCATTTTTCTTGCCAAGAATCCAACGTTACATGAACGTTCTAAGCATATAGAGATTGATATCCATGTTACCAGAGAGAAGCTTCAAGCTGGATTGCTACGTCTTTTTCCTGTTGCCTCTGCTGATCAGTTGGCTGACGTATTTACAAAAGCACTACATCCATCCTCCTTCCATTCCATCATTGCCAAGCTGGGTCTTCGTGATATCCACCGTCCAGCTTGTGAGGGGGTGTTGAAGTATAAAACGTCTACTAATGCAACGTCTACTTGACTTGTAATATTGCATGCGTTTTAGTTTAACTAGCTGACGTGGAGTTTGTTAATTGGTTCCTAATTTTTAGGAGATTAGTTGTATACTGTTAGTTAGTTTCTTAAGTGCTTTTACTTCCTCTCTTGTATCAGAGAGTGTATATATGTAACGATACGTTCATGTAATATTTAGATGACAGATTCATGAAATACACTAAGTTTTACGTTCATAACATGGTATCAGAGCTTGAGTGACTACAAGGTCACAAGTTCGATCCTCACCGCCCCCCACTTTAAAGTGGAATTAAAATAAAAAGCACAAAAGGTAAACCAAAAATTGGGCCTGTGCAATATCCACGCTTCTAGCCCAAAGGGCTCTTGCGTGAGGGGGTGTGTTAGAGAATAATATAAATCATTAAAAAGGCCCTCACCCAACACCTTAAGGTTTTGGGTTGAAGTGGTTCTTTACACAAAGTCAAATACAGGTTCACAAAAAACACATTGAAAAAAGTTGGCAGATATAAAATATTTTGGTTCTGTAATTGTAAAATTTGGTCAAGTTGAGTCATATTCTGTTATAGTATGTGCCTAAGGCCTTATTTAACATTATGCCAAAATGCCCTTTTTATGGAATTCTACCAATTTAATTTCAATGACGACAAGGACTAATGTTATTATCACCAAGGACAATGATTAAACGAAGAATAATATGCTATATAATGAAGACATAGGATAAGAAGAAGCCAACTGCACAAACTTATAGGAGTTTAACTTTAGAGACACTTACCAATAGAGTCTATCAGCATTTGGATTACTTTACCGCGGTTTACAAAGTATTCCAAATATGACTCTGCAACAATTGTGCAGCCCTGCGTGTTAAGGGGTCAATAAAATAGAATTATGCATTAAAACGAAATTCATCAGACATAGCATAACCATTGTAATTAATTTCTTAAAACTGAAACAATTAACTCAACCAATTTGGGCAATTCAATTATCTATCTAAGCATAAAGTTACTTAAATTTTCAAATTGCAAATATACAAACTTTCCTTTATTCTTCCCAACTTTCCATGTCCCCAACTCTTCCCACCATGTTTTTTTTCCGCAGATGCCTTCATCTCCTCATATAGGTCTGAATGGTACAAGGGAAGCACACATAGATACAAGAGATGCTGTTTGTATAGATTTTTATAATTGAAATGAAATATTAAGAAATCAACAATATTTCCATGCAAGGATGCTGGAATCACCCCATCAAAATTCATAAGATGTATGCAGGCCAGTGACCAAGCACTATCTATATCATCTGTCTTTAGCAAAGCCAAAATTTTGCGGGGCTCATATACTGTTATTTAGTTGGGACGAAATTGAACCAAGGAACTAAGTGAGCAGCTAGTCTCATTTTACTTTTAATCTAAATAAAGGATCAAGGCTAACGTGTACTTATGGATTGGCTGAGAAACATGCTTCAGCAATCAGCAGGACCATTGCGACGTTTCTAATGGAATTGGTAGCAGTGGTTGTATTAGTTTTGTTGAATGAAGGAAAACAATAAGAATCAATTACAATCTAAACCTATAAAATCCTAAATTCACACGTACTATTTATTTCCTTTTTGAGCAAATGAGATGAATGACGGCATGTCAAATTAAGACCTAAGAATAAAATCCATACATAAAAGATCAAGGATGATTAAGAGCCAGTTTGTTAAAAGTAACTTTTATGTCTTCCTTATTTTAAAAGTGCTTTTTACAAAATTTAAAGCTATTTAGTTTTTGAAAAAAATATTTGGCTTTTGCTTTTTTTAGAAGTTAAAATTTTTAGCTTCTAAAAAAAGTAGGTTTTTAACTTTTTTTGTGACTTCTGTTTTTTTTTAAAACAGGCATCCAGACGAACTTAAAGTGAGAAGTGCTTTTTTTTCTTAAAAAAAGTAGCTTTTGGAGGGAAAAAAGCCCATCCAAACAGGCCCTAAGTCTGATTGATCTTTATCAGCATATGCCATTTATCAGATGAATTTGCATGTAAAATCTATAATTCACAAGGAGGTTAGAATACTAAATTGTGGTCACTTTCTGGCCCCTAAACAATGACAATCCATATATGCAATCTTATCTTGTATATTTGCAAAGAGATTCTTTCTCGGATTCGAACCCATGACCTTTCAGTCACAAAGAAGCAACTTTACCAGCTCCCTCTTCATACATCTCCGCTTTAAGGTGTACACAAAAAGATTTCGGTAGTCTTCTTTGTTTTTTTTGTTTTTTTTTTTAGCTTCATCTATGAGACTATTCTAACCAATATGGCATTAAAGCGTACAATAATTTTGGTAAATTTGATCAGATACTATACAAATGACAACCATGACCATGACAAAGTAAATAACAAAGTTTAAAAACCATACCTTGATAAAACAAATAAATGATCCAATTAAAGACCCAAAGACTCCCAGAATAGCCAAAAACCGGCATCTATAAATCACCTACAAAATTCATCGACCAAAACACAAAAAAATCAGACAAAGAAGTACCCAGTTTCAAAACCATTCAAAGGTAATAACTAAGGCTATATTCATGAAGTAAGATTTAGAATAATAACCAAATCAATGATTCCAAAAGCTTATCACAAAGAAGGAACCCCAGCAAGCTAAACTCATACCTTCTCAATGCCTTCCTCTATGCCTTCCAGATTCCCTACCAAGTTATGAGTTGCAACAGAATCAAAACCAGAATCGGAAGCAACAAGCGGCGGAGAAGGATTCACCGTAGATGAAGAAACGGCGGGTCCTGAGTTGCTGCAAGCGCAACGTAGAAATCTGAGGCTTTGGTACCCCAACAAAGAGACCCTTTTACCATTTGAGCTCAAGATTGAACTTTGGCTGTTGAGTGACGCTGGCGATGTTGTTGTGAAGGGTCTCCGCAACAATGTCTGCGACAGTTTCATGGTCTATCGAAAAAGTGAAGCAGTTAGTGGCTAAGACAGAGTAGGAGTTAGGAAGAGAAAGAGAGAGAGAAAGAAATGGGGGATGCGAAATCAACGTTGAGGGTGTGTTCATGTATCTGTCTGAAAAGGGTCATCGTCAGCCACAAAAAAATATGGAGTTTTACAGTGATTGTGTTGTTTTTGTCTCATGCCACCAGTTAAGAACCTGTCTCGTCCATCTGGAACTCAATTTGAATAAAACCACCCTTTTTTCCAACAAGTCATCATAAAAATCTTGGGGTTTTTTGTACGGATTGGAATTTATTATTTATTACATAGTTTGGGCCGACACGTGTATATTATAAGTTTGCTATCAACACATTCTTTTAAAATGTTATTTTTTATTGAATGAAATCTTATATTAATATCAGAACTTTCACATATCATGACAAAATTTAAGATGCGAACGTCTGTTATAAATTTATAATAACGGGCATAGCAATGATTTGGGAGCTGCTCCACATGACACGACTCAGCTTCATGAATTCTCATATTTTTTATTTGAAGTTATGGTGAAAAAATTATAACTATATAAAAATAAATTATTAATAAAATTTTATAAATATCTATTTTAATATTTTTTAAATTTTTTTATTATTATCAATTCAGTTTTATAAAATTATAATGTTATAATATGACCCCTATCATATATTAAATAAGATATAAGCGGATATATTCTTGACTCATGGTCACGTTATTTTTTTTATTTTTTTTTGAAATTCTCAGCATAACCAGAAAACTAGTTGGTTACACTAGTTGATTCAATATTCAAATTGTCTTTACAAAGCAAAATACTGCACCTCACAGGAGGGGTCAGAAACAACTGAACAGATCCTTCAATAGGTGTATCTTGGTGGGCTAACCAATCAGCCACCGCGTTTCCCTCTCTTAATGTATGCTTCATCTGCACATTCCAATTCCTCTCAAGAAGCTCCCGAATTTTCCTTCCAATCTGGGCTAAAGGGTGGCTTAGTTGTTCCTCCTCTTCTATAAATTTTAGGACTTGAGTGGAGTCCCCTTAAATGAGGAGGTTACGGCAGCCTTGCTCCCAAGCCACATTGAGTCCCACAAGGAAGCTCCAAAGTTCTGCTTTAAAAGCATTTTCATGTCCCAGATTTTTAGTAAAACCCACTATCCAGTCCCCTTCACAGTCTCTTAGTGCACCACCACACCCAGACTTTAAGTTGTCCTTTGAGCTTGCTCCATCAACATTCATCTTCATCCAGCCCGCGAGAGGAGGAATCCAAGTAGCAGCTGGGGGAGGGCCTGAAATTTGCTGGAGGCCACCTTTCACCAGAATATCTTTTGCAGATATATAGTTTTCATAATACCCGAGGATAATTCTTATGTTTCCCTGGGTATTCGGGTGTACCCTATTAAAAACAAAGTCATTTCTTTCCTTCCATAAGCACCAGCAAGTCACACCAAATAGTAGACTCCAGTTTCTGTTTCCAACCCCAGTCCCCTTCGATTGCAGGTTTCCATTTAACCAATCTACATGCGCATTCGAGAAGAAAGAAGGCCATTTACTTGGATAAATCATGGTTTTCCACACAGCTTGGGACCAAACACAGTCTCTAATAGGATGCGAGGAGTTTTCTTGCTGAGATTGGCAACGGGGGAAAATATTAGAATCAGTGAAATGTCTAACAAAGCGTTGCTGGTTTGTCATTAGCTTGTCACCAGCAAGAAACCAGAGGAATGTCTTGATTCTACTTGGCCCATCCCATTTCCATATGGATTTCCAGTTTATCCTCGTCTGATCATCCTTAAAAATTTTAAACGCTTTATAAGCCGATTTCACAGATAAACACCCATCACTGGTTTTTGTCCAGCAAATCTTGTCTTCACCATTCTCTTGATTTGCATGAAGGATGATAGCAATGACCTTCTTAATATCAGGGGTAACAATGGTTGAGATTCTCTGCCAATCCCATGAGCCTTGAGGAGTGACATAATCCGCAACACTATACTGAAGCACTTGATCAGGGATTTCTTCAAGAGCCAAGTCCTTGATGCACCCAGTATTCGGTAACCAATTATCCAGCCAGAATCTGGTGTTTTCTCCATTACCGACTAGGACTCTAGAATATTTTTTGACATCAGGCCAAACTTTTATCATTCCTTTCCACAGGTTTGAACCATTTGTAGATGCTTTCAGATCACGAATTGGATCATTACTGATGTTGTATTTATTTCTCAGAATTTGCACCCAGAGGGTGTCCTTTTTAGTTAGAATGCCAAAGCCGACTTTCATTAAGAAGGCTTTATTTGATTCTCTCATAGACTTGATTCCCAAACCTCCCATGTCCTTCGGATAACACACTTTCGACCAGTTGACATTATGAGGGCTGGTACCTTTTCCACTGGAGTTCCATACAAATCCTCGGATAGTCTTTTCAATTTCATCACAAGTGCCTAGAGGGATGAGGCTAGTTTGCATAGCATAGGAAGGGCCGATAAGACTGACTGAGCAAGAACATTCCTACCCGCGAAGGACAAAGATCTTTTCTTCCAAGCTCCCGTCTTCCTGTTCACTCTCACCATAATATGGTTGAAAATTCCTTTGGTTACCCTTTTGTGATGGAGATTAACTCCTAGGTATTTCCCCAGGTCACCAGTTAGGCCAAATCCTAGCTCATTGCTTAATTCCATGGCATGATTATGGTTAACATTCCTAGAAAATAGCACACGAGTTTTTTCAGAACTAACCTTTTGGCCTGAGGAATCACAGAAGCACTTCAAAATGTGTTTCATGACTTGAGCTTGCTTCATTGAGGCTTCTCCAAACAGAAGAAGATCATCTGCAAAGAATAAGTGGGATAGATAAGGGCCATTTTTCCTTAGTCTCACTTGTTTCCAATCTCCTTGGTCGACAACCAGGTTGATAAGATGAGCCAAACGCTCAATACACAGAATAAACAGATAGGGTGATATAGGATCACCTTGTCTCACCCCTCTTGTTGGCTTGAATTCCCTAGTAGTGGCTCCATTCCACAAAACATTCACGGAAGCTGTTGATACACAGTTCATGATTAATTTTATGAGATCATCAGGAAGCTTAATTTCCTTCAGGGTATCCTCGATGAAATCCCAGCCAAGTTTGTCATAAGCTTTTTCCAAATCCACCTTGATGGCCATCCAGCCTTTCTTCCCTTTTTTGGCTCTCATGAAATGGAAGACTTATTGAGAAATGATAATGTTATCTGAGTTATGTCTTCCTCTAACAAAGCTACACTGGTTAGGCATCACCAAGTGATTCATATGATTCCTCAATTTATTGGAAACCAACTTGGTAACAGTTTTGTATATCACATTGCATAAACTTATAGGTCTCAGTTGTCTCACTGATTCAGGGCATTCCACTTTAGGAATCAGACATAAGAGAGTTTGATTGATTGATGCCACACTTGCAGGGTTCAGAAACGCTTCCATGACTACATCACAGACAGCCTTCCCCACCTTGTTCCATTGAGTTTGGAAGAAAAGAGCATTAAGACCATCCGAACCTGGAGATTTAAAGGCTCTAAATTGGAAGACCACCTGCTTGATTTCCTCCACAGAAGGTATAACATTGATCAACCTCAGACTCTGGTTTCTGAGAGGGGGAAACATACCGTTCATAGGGAATCTGGGTTTGCTGCCAGCTTCTTCACTGTAGAGTACCTCAAAATAATTTGTTATCATGCTGCTCAAGAGGCTTGGATCACCTATCCATTCATCATTCTCATTTTTCAAACAATCAATTCTGTTAACTCTTCTCCTCGCAATTGTAGTAGAGTGGAAGAATTTCGAATTTCTATCCCCAAACATCAGCCAATTACACCTAGATCTTTGAAACCAGAGGATCTCTTCACGAAGATAAATTTCATTCAAATCGTTCCACAGGTGTCTCTGGATATCTTCTAAGTCTGGATCATGAACTCGACTCATCATATCATCAATCCTATTGAGTCTCGCATGGATGCTGTATTTCTTCTTATTTGCTTCCTTATAAGAGTTTTTGTGCCAGTTCTGAGCCTCATTTTGGAACTTCACAGAGGCAGGTTTCCAGACAGCTTCTCCACCCCAGTAGTTATCTATTACATTATGGAAATAGTTGCAAGTCAGCCACGATGCCATGAAGCGAAATGGCCGATTGCTATTAGATCCACGAGGGGGACAACCATTAAGTAGGATGATGGGTCTATGATCTGAGCTATAGAAAGGAATATGATTAAGGAATCTATTAGGGAAGCGAAGATTCCATTTGTCATTACTACAAGCTCTGTCCAGTCTTTCGTATAGCATGCCTCTCTTCCACGTATGATTTGGCCCTTTAAAACCAATATCAAAGAGATTGCATTCCTCCAGACAGGTTTGGAAGTCCCTCATCGAGTTCCAATTCGGATGAGCCCTTCCTTTTTTTTCATCTTTCAGCAGGTATGCGTTGAAGTCTCCCATTGTTATCCAAGCACCATTGTCGTTGATGTTTATATTTTAAAGGCTATCCCATAGAGGTCTTCTTTCAATTGCTCTAGGACTAGCATAAATGAACGAAATAAGTTCAACCTTCCTTGACTCCTTCAAAGCCAAGGATGTGTGGATAAACTGGTGGTGTGTATTAATTATTTGAATATTTACATCTTCCTCATTCCATAACAACCACAGTCCCCCAGAGAATCCCACTGCTTCTTGAATAAAGTGGTTATTAAAACCCAATTTAGCAATGCAACGTTTTGCTTTATCTCCACTAACACAAGTCTCCATTAGACAAAGAACCTTAATTCTGAATCTTTTGGTTAAATCTTTAATAAGTGGGGCCAGACCTTTCTTCCCTGCTCCCCTCACATTCCAGCTGCACACAATCATTAAAACAGATATTTTACGGAAAGAAATACACAGCAAGAGAGTCATTGCCTGATTTCAGAGAACACTTCAGTACCACTCATGGTAAGCAGCTTAACATCGAATTCTTTCCCTTCCTGGGATTGGGAGAATCTTCTCATTATTTCCAGAGCATCAGGAGGCTGATCCTTTGGATTGACATTTTCTTTGTCCTCTCCTTTTGGTTCAGATCCACCAAGCTCCCCCATGGTTGTCACACTGGTACCTGATACAAAAACCTTTTTACCGTTGCTTTTGGATGTTTTGGCAACAGATAAAGGTTTTTTTATGGTTCGTAGTGGGCCTTTGGGTTGGTTTGCTGATAACCCTTTCCGGTTTTAGTTTTACGGGTCCGTGTCTTGTGGGCTTTGGTCCTTTTGGGCTGGGTTTGGCTTTAGTACCAGAGCCTAACTGAGATTGGTTAAAATCAGTTTAAAATTTGACAAACCTTTCTTGTCTTAAAATCATGTAAAAATAATCTATCAAAAGTCTGTAAATAATGGTGTATTTATTTTTAAATTCAAATAAATTAAGAATATAATTTTTCTTTAAAATAAATTAAGAGTAGACACTTCATTGTTTATATATTTTATAAATGGATAAATGTTTCTCAAAAGAATTTTATCTCCTACACACATATAAAAATATATAAGACCGTGTAAAAAGAATAGAAGAAAAATGGACCTCATATACTTTTATGTATATATAAGAGATAAAATTATCTCACATGAGAAACATTAATCATTTTTTATAAACAACACACTTTTAAAAAATATTATTACACATATCTATTATGGGAAAAGTGTTTATCCTTTTAAATGACACAACTTATATCTTTTCACTCTCACAAAGAGGTGAGACCCACACCTTTATATTTTTTTGTCCACTCTCTTTCCTCATTTATCTATCTCTTTCTCTCACATAAAATGACATAACTTTACATCTATTAAATTGATACACACTTTTTCCATCTATTATTAAAGGAAAAACCACAAGTACTTTGCAATATGATACGAGAGAGAACAGCAGCAACTAATAGCAAGCTCCAGGTCTAAACTGATTTTATTTTTATTTAAAAAAAAGAGAGAATCTAATCCATGTGCCTTTCAAAAAGAATTTTTTTTATTAAACTCAAATATTTTAATTTCATAAATATATAATGAAAAGTTAGTACGACTATTTATAAACGGATCAAATATAACGAAAACTGAAAAAATATGAAAAATCAATTTTTTTAATTATATTATATTTTTTTTTTTTTTCTGATTTTAAAAATCAATTCAATTCAATTCAAACCAAACCTAACTTACACATTTCTATTAGCAAATTTGGCCCTGCAACTACTTGGGTCAACCGAACGAAAGAGGCCCACTAGTTTGGGCCTGAAACTAATTTAGGCCATACTTTGTCTTCCGAACGAAAGAGGCCCATTTACGATCATCACTCTCAATCTCCCATCATTTTTCTCTCTGCAGGCCCGGAAGTGAAAATGTAATAACTGATGAGGCTGTGTCATGCTTTATTAATGTCAAGGACAGAAACGGAATTCAGGCTACCATTTTTTTAATAAAGTATTGGCTATCTTTAATGAATTAAATATTGGGTTCATATAATATGATGTTACATGAGAGAAGATCCTTCATGTTGTAGACACACATATCATTTATAAAAAAATAAAAAAGAGTGTCACGATTTTCGATGGATCTATTGGAGATAACATTACTCTTATGTTGCACAAGAATAGTTTTTCCTTAAATTATTTATTACAATTCATTGAATGTAACAATAATAACAATGCATAAATATTTTATGGTTTATTAAAATATCAATAAATCAACTCAGCAAGTGAAAATGTATTAACTGATGACTTTCCCTCCAACTACAAACGCATTCGCGATTAAAGCTTTAAAGCCAGGAAATCGGCAAAGAAAAGTGTTTTGTAACTTGGTATTTGGTGATGCAAGTTTGGTATTCACTTTTTTGTACACTGATATTTACATTACTAAATAATTTTATCATTTTTTTTGCAAGTTTGGTATTTTATCTATAGACAACAACCTCTTTTTTTTTATTTTTCTTTCTAAACCAAGTATAGGTGTAAGAAAAAATCTAATGTATAAAAATCAGTTTGCTTACTCTTTAGGATTAAAATAGTAGCCAAGCCAAGATACCTTAATGGAGAGAAGCGTATAATATGCAACAAATGATTAAAAATTAGCACAAGCTACGACATATGCTTTAAAGCTAGGAAAGGAAGATACCAAAACCTTCCCACCAATTAGAGATAAAGAACCAAATTTTTGTGCAGTTCCCTACCTGGCTAAGGTAGCCAAACCCAACCAAGTATTACCCCACAAACATAAAACTCACAATTACACAACATGGCTTAATTTTGTGCATCAATCTCCATTCCATGCCGTCCCACACTGACCATGGAAACCCCCACCCCCTTCAACATCACCACCAAGGTGCAGAGACTCAAACCCCCAAGCGGCATAGAAAAAGACTAGTCACTCATCAGAGTGGTAGCACACACCCCTTAATCTGGCTTGCTGCTATTCTCTGCACAATCATAGCCATAGGTGTGGTCATTGCAGGCATAGTAGTGTTCATTGGTTTCTTGGTCTTACACCCTAGGGTCCCTATCATCAGCATCACCTATGCTCATCTAGACCTTCTCAGAAATGACTATGCTGGTTTGCTCCAAACCCAGATCTCCATTCTCGTGAGAGCACAGAATGGAAATGCAAAGGCTCATGCAACTTTTACTAATGTAAGGTTCAACCTTAGCTACCAAGGCCAAGGCATTGCTGTGATGGTTGCTGAACCCTTTGATGTTCCCAAGAACAGTTCAAAGTACCTTAATTATGTTGTTCAGGCCTCCTCTATACCCTTAACTCCTGATCAAATGGAGGGAGTGGATCAATCTTGGAAGCGAAATATCATAGGCTTTGACTTGAAGGGAAACGCGTATACACGGTGGAGAATAGGACCTTTAGGTTCTGTTAAGTTCTGGGACAATCTGGAGTGTACTCTTAAATTTCACCCCTTGAATGGGAGTTACATTCCCTCACGATGCACCTCTAAATCAAAATGATTATTTCTTCCATTTTGTTTCACTATGTACACAAATTGGACAAGGTCTCTTCATGTTCAACTACCATACTTTTTCTTCTTCTTTTTTCTCTTCACGAAATAGATTTTTTACAGTTAATAAAATTCAGTATCTTTTTTGATTCTTTGCTTTTGCAGGAGATATTTCAATCCTGCTAAGATAACTCTGCATTAATGTATTCCGAAGACACTCTTTTTAGGAAGCTTATGGCTTTAATGGGTAGTGAAGAATTAATATTCTTTTCATCTGTGTATGGAACAAGTTATATCAATTTAGTAAAATAAATAACAATACAAAGGTTTATCAATTAGTTTTGTCTGCTACAACAATCACTTGTTATTTCATTAGTGATTTTATTTATTGGCACTTTTTTTGTAGCTAGCTGCCAACAATAGGATATAATCATACAAATACTTTAAAGAAAGAAATAATATTTAATTTCTTTAAGGTTTTTGTGGGACATATAGTGGAAAGTAGAAATTAAAATTTAAGAAAAGTGCAGAATAGGAAATTTGTTGATTGAATTGAAGCTTTGGTGTTTGGCTTGTAAGTGGTCATTTCCTTCGGAGCTAAGGAAACCAGACAGGGGGAAAATCTTACGAAATTTGGTATGCATAACTAGACCAAAGATAGAGAGTGGACCGGGGGGAAGAGTCTAGAAAAACCAAGCATACCTACAACAACATTCAAAGGATGTTAAAGATTCCACCTTTACCTCTTATTTTGGCACCTTTCTACTGTTGCTTTTTTCGTGGGTTTGGCACCACTATCTTCAGTTTAGCGGTGTATCCGTGTATGTTTGAAGGTATATAATTAGCGTTATATTTATCTCATTTTACATGATATAAACAATTTTTCTACACATAAAGAGAAAAGAAAAATTTAAATACTACAGTGTATCAAGTTGGGTACATCATTTTACTAAAATAGAAAATTTTTATTCCATTTTAATCCCTTATTTTTTATCCATTTCCATTTATACCCCTATTGCTTTCTAATTTGGGAACGGTACTACCTACGAGGGTAGTACTCAAAGTTTGCTCTAAAAGAGGGGTGAATCTCACCATTATTTTTTCTCTCTTCTCTTACATGTGGGCTATAATGCACAGACACTGACACGAGACACGACACGCCGACACGTTATTCTATAAAATGGCATATTTCGACATGTTGGAACATGTTTTGATATTAAATAATATTTTTAATATATATAATATAATTTATATTTAATACATATAACAATTCATAGTAAGTCATATAACCAATCAAATATTCAAATTTCATAACATAAATATAAAAAATAATAATTTTTCGTACCTTGTTAAATTTTTATGTCAAATTTCATAACAGAAAAAAATTGATTAATAAATGATTTTTTTATTTTTAGTTAATAAAAAAAAAACGTGTTAGAGCGTTGACCACGTGTCTGAAAAAGTTGACTGCGTGTCGGAGAGTTGACCATGTGTCCTAAAATGTTGACCGCGTGTCGGAACGTGTCAGAGCATATCCGTGTCCGACACGCATTTTTTTTTTGAAAAATGGCGTGTCCGGGTATCTGAGCATGTAGGTCTAACTTGCAACTTTATTTCTACAATATGAGGTATCTACTTTCCTACAACATAAGAAAAGTATTTTCCATATAAATAGGGGGGAATCATTGTCTTGTATACAAATAGGGTTTTATAATTCTACAAAAAGCACGCAAGACCTATACGTTAGAAAAAGTTATGTGTAGAACTCATCTCAGCACGAAAAATCGAATGGTGTGTAGAAAAATTTCAATTCTCATATTGAACGAGAATTATAAAACCCATAAAAATAACTATCTTATGCTTTTTTTATATAAAAAGTTGTGCCATTATTTATTTTTTTAATGGATAATGGGCTCCACCATATTATATATCTATGATAAAAGATACTTATTTCCAATAACATAAAGAGAAATAGAATCTATAATTATATTTTAAAAATGGTATTTTTAAAATATTGTAGGTAGAATATCATTTTTTTGGTAAATTTAAAAACATATTTGGTCAGTATTTAATATTTTGAAAAATAATATTCTAAAATTCAAATGATGGGATAAAGAAATGAAAGTAAAAGTTAATGTTTATAATATTACTTTTATTTTCTTGGGAAAGAATATACACATTCCTCGTTATGAAAATAAAAATCAAATAATATATTAAAAATGTTAAAGATTAATTTTTAAAAAACTTCTACTAAACATGTCATATTTCCAAGTTTACTTTTTTCCACAATGGCAAAATATGTACATAACTCATTACACCAAGCACGAAAATAATGCATTTAGATGTTAAAAATTTTATAATACTGAAAAATTGATGCAACAACTTGTAGGAAAAATCATGGAAAAATTAGTTTTGAACAGAGATTTTCATTTCGAGTCAAATGTAAGTTTGTAATAGTGAGAACAAAAAACTCACCTATATATATTGGACCGCGTGACACGGGAGACGACATGTTACGAAACTCTGATATGTTAATTTTAAAAAATATTGAATTTTGACACGTTAGGATATATTTAGATTTTAAATAATATTTTTAATTTATGTAGTGTATATTATATTTAATATTTAATAATTTAATAAAAAATGAAGCTAAACTTATAATACTAATTAATTTTGTAAAGAAACATAAGATATCACAAATATTTTTATTAAACTCAATAAAATAGTACTCGTATAATCCAACGAATCTAATAGTTGAAACTAAAAACGCAACATAATGCAATGCAACCTTTGAATCTTTTTTGAGTCTTTACAACACGTGTTAGAATGTCGGAGTATCGAAAAGTATTAGACACAACACGTTAAATTTTTTGAAGTATCGGTGCATTGTAAGTTTGAACAATGGAAGTAACAAGGCATGTGGAAGAATTATATTTAAGGGTTTTTTTTTTGATAATTTTTATATTACCTTTTAGTTATCATAAATAAACTTCAAAGTCAATGCTTAAATCATTACAAAATTTAAATCATTGCAAAAGTAAAACCTTAAAAGTACTTAAAAAGATAGTTTAAATTAAGTACAATTTATATTTGAAGAAGGAAAATAGTGTATTTTGTAAGGGTTCGTCTTTTCTGCAGTTACTATAGATAAATTATCTGCAATAAGTCCAATACGACGTCATTTTGAGGCGGAAATCATGGTATTTTTGTAATTTTAATTTATTTCAGGGTTATTATAGTCTTTGTAATTATAATTTTCAAATTTTTTAATCTTAAAACGACATCATTTTGGAAGTAATGCAGATAATTTATCTGTATTAACTGCAAAAATATTTTTCTAATTTTTTAAATGATATAAGTTGTGTTATTTTATAGACATAAAAATGTGAGTCCTATTGAAAAAATAAAGACAAAAAATAAAATAAAAGTGTAATTTATATTTTTTATGTCTATAAAATAACATAATTTATATTAGGAAAAACTTCAATTTCACCCATTGTAGTTTGTGAGTGTATCATTTAGCCCCTTGTGGTTTAAAAATTATCACTTATATCCATTGTGGTTTCATTATGTGTCATTTAACCCGAATGACTAAAATACCCTCATAATATAAAATGTCAAAAACAATCATGGCAAACAAAACACTAAATTAAAGATGAATTATAAAAAATATCCTTAATTAAAATAAAATCTTAATATATTTTATCTTTATTTTATTAAACTTTAGAAACTTTGCTAGTCAATGGCGCCAGATCGTTGTTCTCTCAAATTGATATTTAGATCTTTATATTCTACCTCGACGAATGGTTCCAACCTGACGATCTTTATATTTTATCTTTATCTTAATCTTCTCCGACAATTTTTATTTAGCTCAAGCTTGCTTTGTTGTACAAGTTTAGAGACATATATATAAACGCAGATGTTGTAGTCTTGACGAAGCAAGGAAATCTTTTCCGAAAATGCAGATAGAGGACCAGTAGTTCTCCAAATGCAGTTACTAGTGATACACTTCTGCATACTTTCTTCCAAGAAAATAATTCAGCCAAGGATTTTGAACCAAAGTGTTATAGCATTTATATGATATAGTATTCAGCCATTTATCTGTAACTGGTTTTAAACCATATAAAATAAGAGGAGAACATGACATCAGATAGGAGGCTAACACCTTACAATGATAAAATAAAATAAAAGTGACAAAGAAAATATAATAAACAAAAAAAATCGCGCATGGACAATGTGTATACCACAAAGTGTAGGGCACAAGGAGAAACGGATGCCGAAAAACATACAACTCCTCCTGCAAAATTAGAATGGAAAAAGATATGATTTATTTTTTATTTTTAGAGTATTAATTCTAATTAGGGATAATTTTGATATTTTATTTTTAGTTTAATATTTTATTTATTAAGAGTATTTTTGATATTTTATAAAGGTATTTTAGTCATTCAGAAATTTAAATGACACATAATGGAACTAAATGATACACACATAAGTCACACGGGATGAAAATAAAATTTTTCCTTTATATTATTTAAAATGACACAATTTTTTTTTATAAAGAAAGATGACATTACAATTTCATATTTTATCTTTAGTAGATTTTCATAAGATTCAATAATGAGCCGAATCAATTTTCTGAGAATTGCCTTGTCTTAAATTCTGCAACGGAAAAAGTCACCGTGCGTTATGATTTTAAAAAATATGGTAAGAAAGTATTTTTTTAGTAATGTTATTAAAAAGTTATTTAATAGAGAAAATATTATTTAAATTTTATCCTAAAAAAAATTGTAAAATTTTCTCAACATCAGGGATTCAAAATATATCACCGTTTTGATGATATTTTACAAAAACAATTATAGGATTCTCATAATTTTTTTCAAAAACTTTATGCCAAACATGAATGACGTCGTCGAGAAATGTTATAAAATTCTCGCAACCAAACCCCAAAATTCAAACAGAAAAGACGCAAAATAGGGACACTCATGAGAGCTCCAAAGAGACACGTTGAGAAATGACGTCGACCACCTTCTTCAATGAATCTCATCTTTCTATGAACGTACTATGATTCAATTAAATTGTTGTTATGGTGGCATAGATGTTCACGCTTTACGTGGCAGCTCGAAGAACCTTTGATTGCCACCTAAGCATCATGCAACTCTGCCCTCAAACTCACACTGCTTTCGTGTGCTTATGCAGACCCTTCCTCGTTTGTCTTTCTCTTTCTCTCTCAGCTTTTTCTTCTCTGCTCTGCTCTGTTTCACAGTTTCTCTCCGTTCCCATTTGCATGCATTGTAAGTTTTGGTAACTTTTCTGGTGCCAATGGATTTGTTTGGTACTTATTTGCTTCAAGGGTTCTTTTTCTTTTTTTATTTGTTCTGGGTTTTGCTTGATCATTTCGGAATTGCATTTGGAAAATTTAATCTTTTCCTTTCCGTGGCGTGTAGGTTGCTAGGATTTGCTTTTTAGTTCTAACCCACATTTTCTTTTGCGTTCTGATTATATGGGCATTGTTTAATTTCTGTGAAAGTTTATTCTTTTCGTGAATTTTATGGCCATGGGTGATATTTCAAGTAATGTCTGTGGATGTTTCGTTTTATTAAATCAATTTTGCATTTTTCCCACTCTATTCTTCTTATTGTATCAATCGTTGTTTGTAATGGTGTGCTATTTGTGCAGCTATTTTATGCATAACTTATGGTGAAAGCCCAATGCTGATATAGTGAAGGAGGGGTGGGGTTTCTGTCTTTGCCATTACTGTAGGATAGGGTAATGGTAATCTATTTTGGCGTTTTGCTCATGGGCAGTTTCAATTTTCAAAGGTGTCCCTGCTAGACATGCATAGGGGTTTAAGGGTTTTTATTGTATTTCTGCTTTATCCCTCTCTGTTCTGACTAGATTCCTTAAGAATTGTTCTAGAGTTATAGTATACTTTTGACTGCTATTTTTGATGTTGTGGCCACTAGGCTTAAGCTTCCAATTCTGGAAGTGGTCCATTCTTTTACTAATTCATGAATTCAATAACTATATATAGTAGAACACACACAAAAACTGGCCTTATTATTGACTGTTGGATTCTGAATTCAGATTCATTCAACATGGAAAGCCAACTGTGCAGCAAGTTAAGGATTTTTGAGAGAAAGTAATTAGGCATTGGTTTGAGGATAAGTAGCCCCCAAAATGAGTATCATTAATCTGATGTTTGCATCTTTGAAAAAAAAAAAGGCATTTGTTTGGTAAGCCTGGAATTTAGTGTTCAGCTTTTGCAGATATACACAATATTAAATTAACTGTGGGAATAGTTTCTGTGACTCGTTCATCTTCATAAATATTTTATTTAAATGCTAGCAGTCTGCAGGATGACCAGTACTCTATTCAAGATTGATTTTTCAGTGTTCTTAAAATTTGTCAGTGGGAAGTTCCTTGGTCAAGACATGAGCTGGTTGACGACCAAAAGGAATATATGGAGTATGGAGTAGTGATTGGTCCACTATCTAGTTTTTTTTGTAAAGTGGCAGCCGATCTTAATATGTTTTGTTTGGTCGTGTTGAACTGAGTTATGTGTGAACTGAGAAATGGATATTTATCATTCTCAACTTGTTAGTAAGTTCTTGAAATTTGTCAGTGGGAAGTTCCTTAGTCAAGATATGAGCTAGTTGACGACCAAAAGGAATACATGGAGTAGTGATCAGTCTGCTATCTAGTTTCTCTTTGATAAAGTGACGGTCGATCTTAATATGTTTTGTTTGGTCGTCTTGTTAGTAAGGTACTAGAGAATCCTCCTACATGCATGTGTTTTTCCCTTAGGTCATGTATGAACTGATTAACAATCCTAACTACATAAGCTAGATTAGGTCTAATGTGAGCTAAATATATCAATCTTTCCATCAGTTGTTGGTATTGTCCTTTGTCAACTAAAGGACTCTTCTCTTCATTCCCCAATTTGTGAGTTTTCTCAATAGAAGTATTGAAAGGTTTACACCCAAGCTTTCTCGTTTCTTTAAGGAGATCAAGGAAATATTTTTGCTCACAGATAAAAATTCCTTTGAATGGAATATATCTATCCCGAGAAAATATCTCAGCTTCCCAAGATTTTTAATTTCAAATTCAATAGTCAATTTCTCTTGTAGGGCACATTTTTCAACCATTTCAACTCGTGGTAATAATGTCATCAACTAAATAAGGAGAATAGCGACCTTACCTCCTTGGGAGTGTTTAAAGAAAAGTGTGTGATCTCCTTAGTTCTGCTTGTATCCCAATGACATTATAATCTTAGTAAATCTTCTAAACCAAACACGTGGGGATTGCTTCAACCAATACAGGGCTTTCTTTAACCTACAAACTTTATTTTTTCCATTTGTGAAGTCAAATCCTGGTGGAATCTCCACGTAAACCTCCTCTTCTAACTCACTATTGAGAAAGGCGTTCTTCACATCAAATTGATTTAAGTCCCAATCAAAAGTAAGTACCAAAGGACAATAGAACTCTCGCGGTGTTCATTTTGGCCACTGCAAAAAACGTTTCCTCATAATCAATGCCATAAGTCTGTGTGAAATCCTTAGCTACTAATCGAGCCTTATACCTGTCAAGAGTACCATTTGAAATATATTTCAAAGTATAAATCCATCTGCACCCCATTGCTTTCTTTTCGCTTGGTCTATTAACAACTTTCTGTGTTTTATTTTTCTCCAAGTCATTCATCTCGTCATGCATGGCTTGAACTCATTTCTCATTTTGTAATGCTTCATGCACTGATATCATAATTGAAATGGAATTGAGTGCTGAAATAAATTTTTTATACTGCACAGAAAGTTTCTTAAAAAAGACAAAATGAGAAATGAGATGTTGGGTACAAGATCTTTTCTCTTTCCTTAAGGCAATGGGTAAATGATTAAGATTTATAATATCAGGCTTAGGAATAAAAATAATAGTGCATTTAGTACTTACCAGTGATTTAGGCAATTGCAGTTGCTAGTATGCCAATGTGAGTTGTTTCTTCCTCTTATAGAATAATTCGGGTGTCCCATCTTTCTGTCGATTAGCCTTTTGTTCATTGTTAAGGGGAGGCATGTCAGGTGAAGTATCAGATGAACTACCAGACTCATCAACTAAGTCTTTGATGTGCATTTGAAGTATGTTTCTAAAAATAATAATAGAATTGAGGGTAGTTGAGGAGACAAAAAAGGAAGATAGTTAGTTAGGAAAACTAATAAAAGGGGGAATATGTGGAGTGAAGGATGCATGTATTGAGTAATTTGGGGAACTAGGGAGGGTGAGAGGAAGTGCTGGTAGTCCTCTGGTTTATTTTTTCTCAATGCTATTTTCTGTTTCAAGGCTGTTATCAGCCACAGTAGTTCTTATCTCGTTATTTGGTGATTGTAAGGAGGTTGTCTCTATTTTTGTTTCTTGAATTCAAGTTCAAAAAATTGTGGTTTCATCAATTTGGTATCATAGCACTTCAGATCAAGGGTGTTTCTGATCTAGATCTTTGAGGGAATAAAAACCATGCAACGATATCTTGCAAATTTGGAGAAAACTAGCATGTTAAAAGTCACAACACTAATACGAAAAATGTTGAAAATCCTATATGCGTGGGTAGAGAAGGAGACTCTAACCGTAAAAGTCATGGTGGGACACGTTTTCAATGGCAAGGTTCTGGCAGAAATGGAAGAAAGCGAAGAATATGAAGAAGAATAAGTGGAGGTCGAAGAAAAAGAATACCAACAAGAAAATGGGGAAAAATAAAAGCAAAAGGAAGAAGGAGAAAGGCGACAATGAAAGTTGAGTTGCGTCTCCATAACCTAACTAATTTGGGTCGCATAACAATCCTCACACAAATAGTAGAGGAAGGGGAGAAAGTAAGGGCTAGGGTCAGATCTCTTGCGGGTAAGGTGGGATGCGGACCTAATTCAGTAGCTGGATATAACACATGCCCAGCCTTGAATAATAAGGTCACTAATTATGCTGCACCGCAGCCCACACACGCCAGTTACTCACATCGTAGTAGGCCTGGAGCAATGGGCACTAGTGAAACAAATGGACCAAGAGTAATGCTGGGTTTGGGTCTTCAGAAGGACAACATTTAGAGGCTAGTGTCACAAATATTAGGGGAGGGAACTCTGGCAAACACAACCCTAATTTGAATGGCAGTGGAAGAGGAGCTAAATTTCGTCACCTTTCACTAGAAGAGCTCAATGAAAAGTGATGGTGCAACCTCCACTTCTGGTGCAACACGCTATTTGCACCGGATCAGCACCTCCACATCATGGTTGTTGGTACCTGTGAACTCGAGCTTGAAGATGGAGGTCAGTTCTGTGATGGTGAAGACATAGAGGAAGACGGGACTCTTCAATTAAGTGTCCATAATATTGTGGGTCTTATTTCCAACCATCTGTTGAAGTTTTGGGGTGAGGTTCAGGGAAATAAAATGAAAATCTTGGTGGATTTTTGGGCATCATGTAATTTTTTGGCCACTCATATTGCTCAAGAACTGAGACTACCAATTGGGTCAATATGCTTCAAGCAATAACATCTAGGTGGAAGAGTTTCACACACTTGTGGAAAATTCTGCCATCCTCTTTCACCTTGAGGACAAAATAAATTTTGCAGGAGGAGTATTGATGGGCATCAAAAGTATTTGCTAAAAGTAATAACTAAATTGGGGTGGTTGAGGAGAGATAAAAGGAAGAGAGTTAGTTATAAAGTATTCATTGAGAATATTCTTGGAAAAAGGGCAGCTAATAAAAGGAGGGGAATCCGTGGAGTAACGGATGCATGTATTGAGTAATTTGGGGAATTAGGGGTGATAGCGTTGTTGGTCATCCTCTGGGTTTTTTCTTCGCATTTCTATTTTCTATTTCAAGGTTGTTATCAACCATTGTAGTTCTTATTTCTTTGATTGGTGATTGTAAGGAGTTTGTCTCCATTTTTGTTTCTTGAATTCATGTGTAGTAAATTGTGGTTCCATTAGTCTTCCTGCTCAATATGAGCCTAGTCAACTAAGTCTTCTTGCTCATTATTATATAGTGTAGTAACTGGGCAAAATTCAATAAAATCTGGCTCAAGAGGTTTGGGGAAAGGTAAGTGGGACTCAAACTTGAAAAAAATGGACAAAGCTTATGAACTTGTAACCTCGTGAAGTTAAGTACGAGTGAAAAATGACTCAGATTTATTAAAAGTTAAATCCATAGAGACAAAATGATAGCATTTTTACCCTGTTTTGTTGGGGGCATATCCTAGGAAGATACATTTAAGAGCCCGGGGATCCAATTTACCATGGTATTGTTTTTAAACATGGACGGATGCAACACACTCAAAGGCGCGAGACTGAAGGCTCTACATAATAGGGACAAATGGAAAGAGAGAGGTCATGAGATGAATAAGACTTACATTTCCATGAATCCAAAAGGGTAACTAGTTGATCAAATATGTTGCAGTCATCACAACTCTCCTCAATAAGAGTTGGGAACCGATGTCTAGAAAAGTAATGCTCTTGCCACTTCAAGTAGATGACAATTTTTCCTCTCAGCAACCCCATTCTATTGAGAGGTATCTATACATATGAGAGTTGTTGGTTGATGTATTCAGTGCTATTATCAGTCCATAGTCTTTTAATTTTTTTTTTCCGAATTGGGTTTTAACCAAGTGATAGAATTGGATGACTAACTGTGGCACGTGTAACTTGTCTTTCATTATTAAAATTCAAATTACCCGAGTACAATCATCAATGAATGAAACAAATCACTCAGCACCTAAGATATTATGTACTTTATATGATCCCTAAACATCAGAGTGAACAAGATCAAATGATTCCATACTTTTTACGGAGCTATAGGGAAAAGATGTGCGATGGTGTTTTGTAAGATTAGAGACATCATAATGAAGTGAAACAAAGTTTTGAGAAGGCTAAAAGGTGGATGCTCCAAACGCTTATGATGAAGCCAAATCATAGACTCTTAAGTGGATTGGTTATAAGCCTCCGAAAGTTGTTCCCGGGCACTTCTTGCAACATGTTCTTGAAGGAGATAGTACAATCTACCCTGTTGTTTAGCATCTCCAATCGTCCTTCTTGTGGTGAGATCATAAAAGACACAACGAGTAGGAAAGAATGTTACGAGGCAATTCAAACCAGTGTTAAGTTTGTGAATGGATAGAAAATTATAAGAGATTTTGGAAATATGGAGAACATTTTTTAAATGTAAGGAGGGTTGAACTTGAATGGTACCAAAACCCGCAACTGATACATGGATCTATCAACGACAGTTATTATACGAATACTAGCGATCGGTTGATAAGAGATAAAGGTATCAGGCTGACAAGTCATATGATTAGTCACACTAGAGTCAACAATCGATAACCTATCAAAATCTCTTCCAGAAGCCAGAAAATATTGAGTACATGTGTACTTATCAATAATAGCCTGAGAGTAAGAGGTCTTATTAAAGGTATTTATAAGGATCCACAAACTAGAGTGTTGATTTGCTTGAGTTATTGGAGCTCCCCAAACAGCGATAAAAATGCCAGATCTGAGCATCGAAAGCCTGAACGACCCAAAAAAATTGGGCTTTATGGCAAAGCAAAGACCCACGACCCAAACGGTGTCAGATCAAAAAGATGAAGATAGATATGGAAAGAGGAGGGCAAGGCAAGCACAGTGATGGTGAGCAACGGCCGAAAGGATGCTTTATGCGCCATCACGTGAGCTGCAGTATGACAACGCTGGAGGTGTATGGGGCGTGTGCGGCTGTTTCCGGTGATGAGCTTTTAGGTTCAGGTCAATCTAGGACTGGACTGGTCTGAAAAAAGGCCGAAAAAGTGATCGGCGGAGAGAAAAGCGATGGTTGCAACTTTTTGGTGTGTGTGGAGGCGCTTGGAGCAATTATGAGATGCAAGGGTGCCATAGGGAAATTATGAATGAAAAAGTTGCCTTCTTAATCGGAATAAGTGACCAGAAAAATATCCCAGTGGTGGTTGGTGACTGGAAAAGTGACCGAAAGTTGAGGCATGACAACTATGCAAGGCGATTTGCACTGAAGGCAGTGACTTGGATGTAGATGTAAAGAAGGATGCACACTAGAGGTGGTGGCTGTGGAAGCAAAAGGCTCATACCAACTTGAAAGGAAAAAAATTAAAAAAAAATATTTTTGATTCTCAAGAGTACATATACAAAGGAGTACATATATATATAGAAAGACTAATGGACCAAAAGGAATAAACCCAAATCCTAAAAATAAGGAAGCACTAATTTAATTAATAATGGAAACAAATATTACAGATATTTTTCATATTTACAATAATTTGTATTAGTACAAACAGAAATGGGCCTTTTGAAATGAGATGCACCTCTGTATGTATGTGTGGCTGGGGGACCAGTGGAAGGCTTCATATATGTCCAGCTGCAACTTCAATAGAAGATTGTAAGACTCTGAGCTTTGTTATATTTGCTGGACATTTGGCCAGTTTATTTTAGTTGTCGGCTGCATTTTTGACTGAAGGAGCAATGTATTTCCTACCACTGAACGTCCATTTGTCTTCACCAAAAGGAGAAACAAACAAGTGAAACAAACAAGCGCATAGTTGTTTGTTGTTTATAGATTGTAGTTTTCATAGTTGTTTGTTGTTTATAGATTGTGGTTTTCAATGTTGTTTGTTGTTTATAGATTGTAGTTTTCTGCAATGAAATCTCTCCACCATGGCAACACTTGGAAAATTTAGTTTTTTTATTAATGTTTGGAATTAAAATGATATGTGTTGCTAAAACCAAGGCTAAAAATTTGAATGACACTGAATTTTCAATATTTCGAGTTGTAAACACTGGAAGCCATCAAGTTTCCTAATAAAAACCTATTCAGTTGTAATGTGACATGCATTTCCTTTTTATAATATAAAGTCTTAGGGTTGCGCCGTTTCCTCCTAGGGCATGTGCTTAATTCTATTTAGTCTAGTTATATAGCTAAAAAATTTCTACTTATTTATTTGCACCAAAGGTTGTGGTGGCGTTAAAATCACGGTTGCATTTTGGGCTGATGCGGCTAATTGCAGCTGATGCAGTCCACAATCCCAGCCTGATGCGATTGTGACGGCCACAGTTGTTTAATCCTCCGTGTAGTCTATAATATTTTCATATGGATTTATTGATATTGCAGGATGCTGTGATCTTCTGTATCAGTGCAACACTATGGAACTTTTGAACCAGTAATAATTAAGGAGGAAGAGCACTCATTTTAGTGATTAATGGCATTGATTTCTGAGCTATTGGCTAACGTAATACTCTTGGTGACATGGCCTTTCTCTCTACTTAAACTGGCATGCTTATTTGGTATAAGAACTGCATTACTTGTCATTTATACTTGGATGGAGTTGCTCGGGGCTACAATTAGCTTAATTATCACATGGACATTTGGGTTAGTCTCCCTACCTGCAAGAGTTGTGAATTACTTTCAAAGGGAGAGGCAGGTTAATTTTCACTCTCTGGTTTTATTTGTTTCATTTTATGGATACAATTCATTTTCCCCTAAATTATAAGATGATTTAATTTGCAATTACAGGTTTTGATATCTGCGTAATACAATTCATTTTGCTCGAAATTACATAGATGATTTAGATTCCAATATTTTCCCTTTCTTACTGCATAATACGTGCTGATAGAAGATTTAGCACTAAATATAAAGATCAGATTAGTTAAACCACCCACAGGAACAGGAAATAAATGTTAGGATTGTAGTATTAATGTGTTACGAGGGTAGCATTAATGATGGTTACTAGTGTAGCATTGATGTGTTACAATTGTAGTCATCAATGCTACAATCGTAACGATCATCCATGCTACAATTGTAACACATTAAGGCTGTCAAATAAAGCAGAAAAAGTGAGGCTGCTTTGGTTTCTTAAGAGATGGGAGAAGGAAAGTAAAGAGAAAAGGTGGTGGAGGGGCGGAGCACTATAGGGAACCATACCTTTGATAGGCTGAAGTAAATGTAAAAATATTGTTCTATTAGGTTAACAATACGCACTGACTGAAAATTGTTCAAAACTATTGTGAGCATATTTCTTCGCCTGTTGCATCTGTCTAGAAAGCATGAACATGTTAAAACAAAATTTGATGAAGAGTCACCGATACAAGTCAGACATGGACACTCTCCGTATCTGACACACGGTCAACGATTTCCGACATTTTGACCAATCCGACATGCATGTTTCACCAAGTCAGACATGGTCAAATGGTATTTTTTGTAAATAAAATCACAATTGTTCAAAAATTTTATATACATATAATAAAAAATTAAAAAAAGATTAAATTACAAATAATCCCTAAATGGAGTCAAGTAGAATTCTTGAAGTTGGTGGAGATAGATTTTATATATTTGAAGATGTTAGAATTCTTGAAGTTGTTAGTCTTTCACTTGATGAGCATGAGATGGAGTCAAGTGTTTTTCTAGATGGAGATGATATTCTCATAAAGGTGGTGAAGATGAAAATGCTCCATTAAAAGAAAATAATTGAACTTTTATTGTGTTGTAGTCTACATAACTTACGGTTTTCTATGGATATTCTATTATTTTTGCTTTCTATTAATGTAATGGAATTATGAAAATGATTTATTTTCTTTTATTTTTTTATTAAATTAATGGATATAATCAGTTTTGCTTTATTTTTTTGTTAAGTTATTGAATATGAAATGTAATCCATACTATATATATTAAAAATATTTAATATTAAAACGTGTTCTAAAGTGTCGAAATCTAAAAAAAATAAATTAGAATTGATGTATCGGAGTGTTGTACGTGTCGAAATTTAAACTTGTTACGCGTCTCATGTTGGTGTCGGTACTTTATAGGCATCTGGCCTGATAGGTCGGGGTGTTGGTGCTTCATAAGCTTCTATCCAGATAGGAGTGTCTTATCCCTTTTCCCATCTTCCCCTTCTTTCAACTTGATTTGTAAACCAAAACTGCACACCTGCTCAATTTTAACCCTTTATCTGAGCTTCATCCTAGTTATTAAGAAAGGTAATGGGAACGGGGGTTGGGGAGATTGGTGCTTTTAGACCCACTGGTAAATTTCCCTATACCCTTTGTGGCTACTGGCTTCCACCTTTTATTCTTCCCCCTAAGCATGAAGTTTATCTTAAATGTTTTTAGATCCAATGGTGGTTATGTTGTTATCCAGCTGGAACAAATACTCCATCAAATGCAGAAAGAACTGGAGAAACGAGCATTGGATCAGAAGGAACTTCAAGAACAACTCGAAATGGCTGTCAAAGAACGCAAGTTGATGGAGTTGGTAGTAGCAGAGGTTGAAAAGGAACATGATATGGCCATTGCAAAAATTGAAAAGTTAGAGAGTAAGGTAAATATTTTATATCCATGTGCTTGCCTTGTAACTTACATATCTATGCAACTGTCAAAATGACCTGAGGGTTGGAATTTATCACTTACTTGATGCTACCTGTTGATAGCCTTTTACTGTTGAGCTTATGATATTTCTTTGCGGGCATAAGGAGAACTTGCTAAATTCTTAGTAATTTTTTTTTCTTCGATAAACTTTGCATTTTGCATTTAAAAGTCGAATAGATTAACAGAGTAACAGACACAGAGGCTACTGTTTTTAATTTACATCCCAGTCTGTAATTTGTAATGTCTTGATAATTATGATTAAGGTTTTCACTTTCTGGAAGTCTGTAAACTATGAAATCAGAATACATTTTAAAAGAGCCTTCAAAGACTGTTTTAAGTGTACCTAGATGTATAGACTTAGCTTCTGGTTGACATTGAATAACGAACAATATGTTAACATCTGCAATGATCAGAAATTAAAATCAGTATTATTCTTGTGTAACTATTTGGTGAATTAATAAGAATGTCAAGATTGACATATCATCAGCAAAAGCGAGATAAGATTTTACTAGAAAATGACACCCGCACTTCTCTAATTTAAGATTTCTGAAGTTTGCAACAGTTCCATTGGATTAAAAGGTTGTCCTGAAACTTGGTTAAGATGCTATGGGTTCAAGATTGTGTAAAAAATAGATAACATGCCAAAATTATTTGTTTTTTACTATCATTGTTCTGTCTAATTCTCAACTTGCTTTGTGAAGTGGGAATTTAAGTTTCTGTTATTATATCCATGTACAAAGCTTTTACTGATTTGGTGCTTTGTTACATATGTCATGTTGACAGTCCCGGGATCAGACAAACGAAAATCTTCGGCTCAAAGAGATTCAGGGAAAGAAATACTGGAGCTCCAAAGATAAACAAATCATTGACAATGGCAAAAACACTGATGAAGGTAGCTCTAGCATTCCCCGTCCTATCCGGTCAAGGAAACCCAATTATAATGAGACTGGAAAAGCCTTTCAAGATCTGCTAAAGCGCGATGACATTTGGGAAGATGAGAGAAAAACTAGAAGTGAGTTACTTAAACTCTTGAAAACTGAATCTGTTCCCCGAGTTAAACCTGAAAAGATCTCAAAAGATGAAAAAATGAGAGAAGTACTTGATCATCGTCGAGAGGTTGCTCTTTCACAATCACTTTTCAGTGCCTTTTTGTCGCTTGTAGTTGGTGTGATTGTGTGGGAAGCTAAAGACCCTTGCGTGCCTCTTGTTGTAGCTCTCTTTACCGTGGTAGGCATGTCCTTGAGGAGTGTGGTGAAGTTTTTCTCCATCATTAAGAACAAACCTGCATCTGACGCAGTTGCTCTTTTAAGCTTCAATTGGTTTATTCTTGGCACTTTAACCTACCCTACCTTACCAAGCGTTATCCGTATGCTGGCTCCATATGTGTTACCTCTTATGAAGCAAACCATGAACCGGCTTGGTCTCCTTTCCTTGGCTTGACATTACTTTTCTTTTGGGTTGTGTTCTATCATGTGCAGTATAATCTGAATTATGAGTCTCTTTATTGTGTTTTGTGCTTGTTACTGCTTGTACAATGTGGTGTATCTCTGTAATTTAGTCGTTTGTGTTATATTCTGTTTTCTCAGTTTCCACCACCCAAACATGGAAGGGGATAGGAAATAAGTTTGTTCTCCACTTTTCAGGTTATGCATGAGTCTTTCTTATTTTGTAAACTTTGATCAATGTTGTTAAGATAAGATGGTAAAACAAAATGCATCAGTTAAACTTAAAATGTCAAATCCCAGAGTTGGGATTTGCTTGGGTTTAAAATTCATGGCTCTATCCAAAATTTTGCAAGATAGTTTTTCAGCCAACAATTTATTGTGTGATAAATAGCAGTGCTGATTCTATATTGAATGTTTAGACAATTTCCAAAAAGATGATGCAGAATAAATCTTTCCTTGGAGCATATCTTAGGTGGTTCTTTACTAAAAGTAGAAATAAAAGGGGATTGTGGCATTAATCAGTAAAAAAAATTTATTAAATGAGTTATATTTTACATAAGTACTCAGTAGTATATGACTACTGAAAGTATTTTCCATTTGTTTAATCTCTATGGTGAGATACATGTAGTAGTTGCAACTTTAAGACACTTTATTGTTGGCCTACAGAAAGCAGCATGAGAAATGTGGCATAAGGTTAGCCTAGTGTGGTACGCATATATATCTAGCTAAGATCATTCCACCACACTTTGCCACTCGTGTCACCATCTTTCTAATTTTGAATTAAGAAGTGGATGGTGTTCCATGGACCATTATCTTTTTTGGTAGGGGCTGAAGAAAGAAAAGCACACATTAAGTTGGCGTTAGCTTTAACTCAAGCATATGCATATGCATATGCTTATACCAATTGAAGCATGTGCTCTGTTTTGGGACACAATCCGTGAGCGGAGACTAGGAAGGAATTTGTCTGATCAAATAATATTGAGGTATGTACCTCTTTGCAAATAAGATATAATAACCCTTATGCTATTAGAATAACATGAAGCTCTTGTAGTATGGGCAACCTTCTCTACTTTTGGCATATATTCTATTTTTATATATGCTCTGTTCCCTTTGAATCGGAAAGCACTGTCTAGTGGAGTCATGGAAACTGAGCTCAATTAATTTGTGACAATTAATTTGTGACTAAGAGCATGCTCTCTTTTTTAAGTTAGAATCTACTTTTAAGTTAAAATTAAAAAAAAAAAAAACTTAAAAAAAACCTAAATGTTATTTGATTATTACATAAAAAATTTAGCTTAAAAACACATATTTCAAAAAAAACAATCCTCTCTCTCTCTCTCTATTTCTATGGCTTTTCATTTAAAAAAAATACATAATTTAAGAAAAAATAATAAGAGCTTAAAAAAAACTTCCCCTAAGAATTTTTGGCTTTATTTCTTAATTATATAAAAAAAAAATTATTTTCAAAACTTGTTTGATTTAACTTCTGCTTATAAGTAGAAGAGAAGTTAAGAATAAGAAGATCCAAACATGCACTGAGATTGAGTCCATATTGAATATTTTTTTGATTAATATTTTTTATAAAATGAACCCGAAAAATCCCTTATTCTAAACAATTGAATATAGTTAGAGCTATAACGGAAGAGGTACGTATTTAATAGTACAAAATAAGAAAATTTGTACTGACTTCTTAACAGATTTTCCAATAATGCAAAAATAAAGAGTAAGTCTTTGGGACATTATTATTGTAACTGATATGGAAACAAATGAGACTGAAAACTTTTCTGTTATTCTAATTTTCACTTTATTGGTTCAACCTTCTTACCTTCTTGTTTTACGTGGGATTACTTTGTATCTAAATCTTGATTAAGGATATGAATAAGTGTGTATCGTACATGCTTATTGTAGTTTTTTGTTTGCGGGTTCTTGAATTATAATCAGATTATATTTATTTTTAATTAAGAAAATCTAGTCCCATAATATTTTTAAGAATTTATACACTCAAGATTTTAAGTCACGGTTACCAATTGCCATTATGGTCATAATATTGTGGTATAAAAAAATTTCATAATTGAAACGGAATCTCGCAATTCTGACTACAATATTTGTATTTTTCCACAAGTATTCATAATTATGTAATCACAATTCAATTGCAAGTTGCAACTATAATTTAAAACATTCCCTACACTTAAATTGAAATTGGTAAATCAGTAATTACATGAAAATTATATAAAACAAAAACAAAAAAAGGCAATAATATATGATAGAGTGAGAAACGTTTACAGATGACAAACAAGGGTGTGTGGTTTCATTAATTTTTCCACTGGTTCATAATTTTGCAGCCTTTAGACGCTGAAGACATGATAATTATATATGCTGATAAAGCTAAGGACAGCTATTACTGTAATTATTGTTATTCGTTCCTAAGATGCTGCATGCAGAGAGTGCTCCCCAGACATAACCAAAGAAAAGACCATGACAATGATAGTATGATAGAGGACATTACAATTCTGGTGTGTAGTTGGATTCTTTCGTAGTAGAATATTAGTATAAGATCCTCCCAAAATGGCCAATATAGTCAATGTTCCCTAGTTGTTGTAGCTAGGCTTTCTAGTCTCCAATAATGACAGTACCCTTTACAGTGTTTGTGTCATTGACTAACATTCAAGACACATTGTGATTGTTATGATGATTCTTCGTGTTCAACAGAAAAGAAAAAAAAAAGGAGAAATTCGTTAGTGTCAATTTAGTATTTGTCAATAATACAATCAATTATTATAAAGCAAACAGAGGTTTAAGCAATTTATATAGCTAGTTTTTATAATTTCGTTCAACAATTAAAAATAATATTAGCTATGTTCATCCGTTTTTCTAATTCAAATGAATCTTTAGAAAACCTTATAAAAACTAATTTTTTATATTGAATATGCATGAAATTGTACCAAACAAAAAGTTAAATGTAATGTAGAGTTAATTCAACTAAGATTTAAATGATGTTAAATTATTTTATAAGTTCTTGCATATGACTATTTATATAGAGGTAGGATCCTTTGACACCTCATCTGAGAGTCGTTAGATCAAAAAAGATTAACGACTCTGATTTGTAAACATGTGACACCATTGATCTTTTTTTATCTAATGACTATCAGATGAGGTGTCAAATTTCAAATTTTACACTGGTGTCAAAGGATCCTACCTCATTTATATAAGTGTAAAATGTAATATTTATTTCTAAATTATTGTGCAAATTATAAAAAAATAATTTTAAAAAGAGTAAATAGAATATGTATTCTCTAAAAGATATTGTTTTTGTTGTTTTCATCTACAAAATTTTCGTCTAACATAAGTAACCAATGAAATTATATATTTACTCTTTAAAAATAAAGTAAAGCTCATTTTGGATCCCTAACAAAAAATACGGTCTTCACTTTCGTTCTTTAAAAAAAAGTTAACTTTTGATCCTCTATAATTTTAGTTCTTTGAAAATGTGATCTCTCAGAAATTCAATGAAGACCCAATTTAGTCCCTAAAAAAAATGTATATGAAAGTTTTTTTATAAGAGACTAAAATGAAAATCGTATCTTTTGTTTGTGACGTAAATGGAGCTTTATTCTATAAAAAAATAAAAATAAAGAAATGGGTATGCATAAACGTCACAGTTTTGTGCTTTTAGGTTTGAAGGCCAAACCTAGAAATATCTAGACAAGAGAGAGAAAGGCTCCTGTAGCTATGGTTGCACTAAGAAAGGAGAAGAAGACGACAGAACTGAAGTAGCTTAGGAATTAATCTGATTGAATTCTTTGTTCAACAAGTATCGAAAGCAAGACATAATTATTCTCTGACTTTCCGACTTAAAAGCTTTTGGAAACATAAATAATACTTGATTAAAGGAGTATCCCTCCACGCCTTTCACATAAAGTTTATTCAAATCTCCGTCTTTTGCTTATATGCCCAAAATTGTCAAAAGTTGATCAAACGATTAGGCCATGAAAATATTATAATAAATCAAAAGTGACTTTTACCTCGTGAAGCCATACTGCTTTGGGCATGAATTTTAATGTAAGTCATGATTCAACCTTAGAAAAACAGGTAAGTTCATTATTTATCATTTCTAGATACAGTGACTGTTTGGATGTTCTTCTTTTGAAGCTATAAGTTACTTATAAGCATAAATTAGGTTAAACAGGTTTTGAGAAAAACTCTTATAATGAAAAACTCTTTTTTTATAATGACGAAAAAAGCTAAAAACTAAAAGCTCCTAAGAGAAACTTTTTTTTAAGCTCTTATCTATTTTTCTTGAATTGTGTGTTTTTTTTTTTTTAAATTAAGAGTTATAAAGATAGAGAGAGAAATAGTTTTCTTGAAACATGTGTTTTTAAGTACTTTTTAAACTGAATATTTTATGCAATTACCAAACAGCTTTTAGCTTCTTTTTTTAAGTTTTTTTTTTTTAGCTTTAGCTTATAAGTAGCTTCTAACTTAAAAATAAGAGGATCCAAACAAGCTCATAATATATTCTCTTAAGATCCTACTTGAAAATGTTGGTTAAAAGAAAATGTTACCCTAGTTTATTTATGGGAAAAACTACACTTCAGCTGTAAGAGATGAGTTTACTTTCCAGCAGAGAAAAAAATTCTTCAGCTTTGTTTTTTATTTTTTATAATTATATGAGTCCCACGGCATTATTGTGAGTAGGAGTGTATATAGGCTAGGTTAGACTTTGACTTAAATAGACTAAGCCTGTGTAAAATACTTTAGGCCTAACCTGGTCTGACCTATATCAAAAAAATAAAAGTCTTTGTTTAGATCTGTTAGCCTGTTTAAGCCTATTAAATATTTAATAATTAAAATAATAATACTTTATTATTCAAAATCATTAAAATATTAATTTTATTTATTTTCTTTAAAATAAATATTATTATATAGGCCGATCTGTAGGTTTATAGGTCCGACATGTAAGAGAAAGTCTATGGCCTGTATTTGAAATATACTTTTTTTAAAGTCTATGTCTATTCTATTTGACTATATATAATAGGTCGAGTCTGATCTAATATAGATTTGGCCGTAGGCCCCTATAAGCCAACCTAACTCATTTTACACATTTAATTATGAGAGTAGTAGAAGATATCTTCTCTCTTATTAATGGAGATTAATAAAGCAGTTTATTTATTAATGTTACATTGTTTCTCTGAATGGATTTTTAGCATGCATTTTCGTAAGCTGGTTAATCAATTTTTTGTTGCACTGTACGAATCATACAACGTTTGGCACCACTGAACCCAATTCATCCCATTTATTCCGTAAATTTGGGTCAAACTTGACCTGATCATATTCTGTCAAGCATGTTTATTGGGTTTGAATTACTAAATCAAACTTGGTTTACGAGGATGAAGTTTTAATTATTTTAAGGTGTGCATAACAACTTTTTCGGAATCAATTCTTTTTTAATTTTTGTTTCCGAGAACAAAAATGGATGGGAAACTCGTTTAGTAAAATCGGTTTATTTTTTTGTATCCGGATGAACCGGTTTAATTTTTGTGCTGGAGAACAGAAAAAAAATCAAAAAATTTCTGTCTTTTTGTTCCCAGGCACAAAATAAGAAACACTTATCCCTCTCAATCACTTTCCACCATCGTACCACTAGTGTCGTCGTCACCACCACGATGCCACTACCACCTCCACCTATCACCACCACAACTACCACCACCACAACTACCGCCGCCGCTGCCGCCACCACCACCACCATCACCATTACCGCCATCAACCACCACCACCATCATCGCAACCACCGCCACTATCGTCATCACACGCCACTGCCACCACCCCCATTGCCATCACTACCACCACCATTACCATCACCACCATGTCACCAACCATCACTACTATTGCTGCAGCCACTACCGTCACCACCACCATCGTCGTTGCCGCCGCCACCAACCACCACCACCATCGTCACAACCATTACTGTCACCACCACCATCATCGCCACCATTACACCACCTCCGCCACTACCATCTAGAGGTGGCAAAGTGAGCGGCCCGCCCCGCCCCACCCGCCATCAACCCGCCAAAAAATGAGTCAGCCCACCCTGCCCCGCTTTTGAAAGTGGGCTGAAAAACTCAGCCCGCCCCGCCCCGTTTGGCGGGTTGGGCAGGTTGGCCCGCCAGCCCGAGCCTATTTTACACTGTCCCGCCCCGGCCCGCCTATGCCTGCCATCAACCCTCCAAAAAATGAGCCCGCCCCGCTTTTGAGATGGGTTGAAAAACTCAGCATGCTCCGCCCCGTTTGGCGGGTTGGGCGGGTTGGCCCGTCGAGCCGAGCCCGTTTTGCCGGCTCTCATCACCACGCCATTGCCACCACCGCCACCATTACCATTGCCATCGTCGCATCCACTGCCGTCGCATCCACTGCCATCACAACCACCACCACTATCTTCACCACGTCACTGCCACCACCACCACCACTGTACCGCCGCCGCCACAACCACACCATGTGGAAAAGAAAGTGATGATCCGGAATTTTTTTATATTTAATTGAAATTATTTTTATTATATTATTTGTTATGTTATCAAACACAATTCTCATTCTCGGAATAAAAATAGAACATGTTATCAAACACATTTTTTTCTCAGAAACTGTTCCATGGCACAGAAATAGAAAAGAATTGTTTCTTTTCAAAAAACAGTGCTAGGAAATATAATGGTTGTCATGCACACCCTAAAATTTCCCGTGACTTTATTATATGAAATTCTTATTGGTTTTGTCTTTTTCATGTTGCAGGAAATTGATTTTTTCATGTCGTCCTTTTATCATTATGTATTTCAAAGATTATATAATTATAATATTAAAGTTGCCGGCTCTCGCGAGAAAGAGAAAAGAACAATTTTAATATTATAACTATGTAAGGGAAGGGGGTGACACCGTAAAACCACTTTCCTGCAACATTAATTTTATAAATCCCAAATTTTATATCTAACAAAATAACAATTATTTTGAAAAATAAAATAAAGTTATGAGTAAATACCCTTTTTAGTCCCTGGCAATATCCACGAAGCCCTTTTCAGTCCCTAGTAATAAAAAAGGGACAAATTGGTCCTTGAAATAACAAAAAAGAGGCCACGTTCATCCTTCTGTTAACTCCCACCTAACGGTGCACAGTTGGCATGTTAGTTTGCTGACGCGGCTTTGATGTGGGACACCGTGGAAGACAAGATGACGACATTTTGGTCCCTGTCAAATGCACGAGGACGTTTTTAGTCCCTGACAAAAAGCACGGGGCCCTTATTGGTCCCTAACCAGAGAAAAATAGGCACATGACTTCATTACTTTTCTATGCAGTCCAATTTTGCAAAACAGAAGTGTATTACATCATAAACAGGAGTGCAATCCATTTGTTCATCACAAAGTAATTAAACTAAATTTCATCACAAAGTAAAATACTCCTTCTTGGCATTTTATTTCAATGAAGTTTGTGTTTATAACTGAGGTTTCGATCTTATTAACGATTATTCATTTCTTTTTCAATGCTAATTAAGCTTCCCACTTTGTTAAAAGGGATTCTTGGCTCCTGCAAACAACTTTTACGATCCCTAGAATACTATGAATTGCTTTAATTCTCTTAGTCTGTATAAGCCATAGTGTTATGCGATTTACGAACAATATCTTCAGTAGTGTAGCATTACAATTATACTATTTATTTTTCTATAAAAGATAATTGCATGATTGTTGATATTTAAATACAGAGAAAAATCAAAGAAGAAGCCAAGTAAATGATTGTTGATAATTGCAATGCATGGCAGTTGACTGGACTGCAGCAGTTGGTAGTTCTCAGCCACATGAAGGCAACTTGAGAGGAAGCAGCCCACCTCCATCAAATCCACAACAGGCAAATGAGTTGTTGAGTAATGAAACAATGAATGCAGCAACCAGTGGCACACGAAGCAGATTATTGACCTTCATGAGCACACCTGGTTTTAGGCCACCAAGGCCTGCCTCAAGAAAATGACCTGCTGTTGTATATGACCTAGGACTGGGACTCTGGGAGTAGTGCATGAGCCAACTGAGAAGGGTTTATTATTATGTGATTGACTTTTTTTTGAAAATTCTGGCCATTATGTATTTGGAGGCCTTATTATGTCAATATTTTTTTTTTGTAAATTTTGGCCATATTGTATTAGATGCATTTTTTTTAATTCCTGGCAGTTGACTTTATTTTGTAATGCACTATTGTACATCCATGTCTTCAAATATAATGATACTCAAATCATGTTCCAGCTATTATGTTTCACAGGGTTGATGAATGTTTAAGTTTACCATTTTTGATGTTTTTTTAACTAAAATACATAGTTGTAGTTCTTGTACATCCATGTCTTCTGGTTTAACAAATTGGACTGCATACAAATCCAATTTAATGTCATGTTTTGCAAAATTGGATTGCATTCATGTTTCTGATGTAATGCACTTCTGTTTTGCAAAATTGGACTGCATAGAAAAGCAATGAAGTCATGTTCCTATTTTTCTCTGGTTAGGGACCAATAAGGGCCCCATGCTTTTTGTCAGGGACTAAAAACGTCCTCTGCATTTTGACAGGGACCAAAATGGCCCTCGTGGTTTTGACAGGGACCAAAACGTCGTTGTCTCGTCTTTCACGGTGTCCCACATCCAAGCTGCGTTAGCAAACTAACGTGCCAACTGTGCACCGTTAGTTGGGCCGTTAGGTGGGAGTTAACAGAAGAACGAACGTGGCCTCTTTTTTGTTATTTCAGGGACCAATTTGTCCCTTTTTTTATTGCTAGGGACTGAAAAGAACTTCGTACATATTGTCAGGAACTAAAAAAGGTATTTACTCTAAAATTATTCATGCAAATTCTGTTTCTAAGGAAAATTAGTTGTAAACTTGTAATGCCCATTTGTACCATACGGTCCAGGCTCAATAAAGAAAAGTTAGGTTCAATACAGAATCTAATTTACAGGCTCAATAAAGAAAAGTTAGGTTGAATACATCATCTAACTTTTTTTTAGATAGAATATTATTACTATTAATTTATATTATTATCAATATCATTATCAGTTTCTTTTACTGTTAGATCGATTATGTTGATCCAATGATTCTGATCTAACTTTTTAAAAATCTTCTTTCTTCTTCTTATATTTTATATTTTATATTTATTTTCACCTTTGTATTATTATGATTTTTCATATTTAATGTTTTCACATTAAAAATAGAGAATCATAATCGTGAAAATAAATATAATCATTAGATTAACATAATCTATCTAAAGGTAAAATAAATCGATAATGACATTGGTAGTAACACTAATTAGTAATAATAATATCTTATCTCTTTTTTGTTTTATTTTATATTCATGTGTGTCCTATGATGGTATGAAGCGTAAAGCTCAAATTTGGAAACCATGAGAGACAAGTTTCGTAGGTGGACCCTATTTTTGTTTATTTGGTAATATAGGTGAACCCTATTTACCTCGACGGAAAATGGGAACAATTCGAAAAACCATCCATAATTATTGAAACCCAACGTAGCTAAGACTGAATCCTCCATCAAGTAGAATAAATACAACAAAATGGACAATTTGGCTCTCAAGAAAGGTCACCCAACCCAAGACTCTAAGACCTGGACCACCCAACCTATACCACAGGTACACGGTCCCCTCCAAAGGACTAGCTAGTAGCTAGTCAAGTTCAATTCGAATTGTAGGAACTAGCTTTACATGAACATCATTCCTCTGACATTATTTCATGGGCACATTCGTCAGTATGCCACTCTTATCAATAGTATTTATTTATATGTCATGTTTAAATTAAATTTTTTTAAAATGTCACATCATATTTTCCCTACACCAACAAGTTAGAATGGACTAGACTAACGAGAATAGCATAGTGTTAACACGTGATAAAATTATAAGCATTTTCGCTGGACAGCCCGACGAGATTAGCTACCTGGATAACTTTTGCAGATTTAGCAGTCTGCCATATTGACCAGTCATTCTCGCAACATAGCTTAGTGAGAATGGCTGCTCATATAGATGTTGTCACGTGTCCAGTCTATTCTCGCTTGTTGATGTAGCGAGAATATGACGTGACATTTTGACAAAATTTGATTGGAATATGACATAAATAAATTCTGGGATTTGCATATATCATGTCACATGACACAAAAAAGTTTCCTACACACAATATTTTATGGGACTCGCATTTTTTGAAGCAAAAAAAAAAAAAAGCTAAGACACGCAAAACGAATCTCTATGACATTAAACAATCACTTTTCCTACGACATAACTCTTATAAAACTCATAAATACTATTCATAAAGTGGCATATTAGTCAATTTCTCTATTTCAGGTTACTGAGCCATTGCAGGAGAGGATGTTCAACTTCAACCAAAGCTGCACATGATTGGAAGATCCGCAAGTTCAAGAGCCCTATTTGTCATTGGTATTTGGTGGTGGGGGTGTGAGTTTTACCGGTGGAAGGTTGATATCTTAATGCAATAATCATACGGAGGGAGTGATGGAAACTAGAATGGACATCTTATTTAATATTTTTTGGTTATCTAAGAAGATTTAGGTTATTTTTAAATAAATCAACGGTAAAAAGAGACTAGAAAGCGTGTTAAGATTAAAATAAGAAAGAATAGCCGTCAATGTATAAATTTTTTTTTTTAAAAAAAAAACTATATTAAATCAAAACTTCTCCTATCATCATAAATATATTTTTTCATCATTTTCATATAAAAATATTATTTTGATTTTGCTGTTTAACAAAACTCAAATAAAAAATGATATCATTTTGATGTATTGTTGAGACGTTTATATGATTCTTTCCTTTCTTAGTTTGATTATCTTAGATGTGATGTCAAACTTAATCATAGAAATAATAGGATGTGATTGGCTTAATTATAGAATGATTAGGTATTATTGTATATCTATAATTGTGGGTGATTGTATGGCATAATTAGAGAAAATCCTCCTCTATATAATGATTGTATTTTGACAAAACTATAATGAATGAGAAAAAATTATTCATCATTCTTTTAAAATTGATATCAGAGCCTTTATGACCAAATACTTTAGAGTTATTTTTCACGCTCTCATTTTTTTAATAAATTTTACGAAATTTCTTAATATAGTAAAAATAGGTAAAACATTGTTCACGAAGCCAAATAGACTCTTGCGTGAGAGAGCATATTAGAAATAAAAATATAAAAAGGATTAGGATCATTTTATACGAGTATAAGTTACACTTTCAATCTTGACATTTGATCATACTTTTATCTAATGGTTCTAATTTTTTTTTTGGTAAGTGACTCATTGGATACAAATGAATTAATAACTAAGGGCATGTTTGGTGCATAGTATAGGATAAGGCCTGATAGTATAAGACCTGATAGTATAAGACCTGATTATATAAGACCTGATTAAATTTTAATACAATCCAGCGTTTGGTATGATATTGTATAAGAAAATAACTTTCAATATTTCAAAAATTAATATATTAAAAAAAAATAGTTTAATATATTAATATTGAAATGATATATTAGTTCTTGGGAATTGCACTTGTAAGCAATATTAATACATCAATCCCTTATCAGGCCTTATCTCTCCCCTTAGGCCGGATTAAGTTATACATCGTTTTGATGTATTAAGGGATTCTGCTGTATAAGCTTATACTATACAATGGTTACACCAAACAACTGAAAATGTCATAATGTATAGTATAAGCTTATACTATCATGCCTTATACGTCACACCAAACAGGCCCTAAGAATGGATATAAGAATAATCTACCTCATTATTCATGTATCTTCACCTAATAATTTAAATTTTTGAAGAGCAGGTTTCTTGACATGAATTTATTAAAAACTGTTAACTTAATTATCCAATTCAAACTAAACAACCATGATTAGATTGGATTAGTTTTGGTTTATAAAGAAAATTTTATTAATCTAACCTAACCCATCCGATTAAATTTAAGTGGCTTTAACTTTCATCTTTACTTAAAATAAACTTAACCTAACCATTAATCATTTGCAAAGGTAAATTTAATTAGGAGTGACATAACAAACTGTGTATAAAAACTTACATTTTTTTATTATGAATTTTTGGCCCATTTGGTGTATAAGATATGATAAGAATGGATAAAATACCATGACTGTATAAGAATAGGAAATAATATGGAGATAAAATATCCCTTTTTAATAGTTATTCCTATGATTTTTTTTTAAAAATATTTTCAATTTTTTTTTCTTATTTATGCATGAATTCTTAGTTAAAATTATTAAAAAAAATTCAAAAATCACAATTTAAGATAAAATATATTACAATACATGAATAACTTACAAAAAATTTCAAAACAAAAAAAAATTATATCATTGCCAAAATAAATTTTTTTTTTTTTAAATTGATAGTTAATATTGGTGGCCGAAAATAGTGACAAATAAAGAGACGGATTGAAGAGGCGGTGGTGATGTCACCAAAACAACATGCACTGTCGGACTTATATTATTAACTCTGACTAAAAGTGCAGACATTAACTTCATAATAGGTAATTAATTTTATTTCTTTTGGTGGTCCTTTGTAATCAGCAAGGTTGCTAGATGACGGTGAAGACATGGGACAAGAGTAATAGATTTTTTGTGTGTGTATGGAACACTATTTGATTCCTATTAATGCTTTTTATCCTATTTTTATTTTATTTTTTCATATTTTTCACCCTTTCATTTTCAAGTTCCCATGAAAGAATAAAGGAGCCATCTGGAATTCACAAGGATAAGTCCTACCACTTTAAAAATAAAAAATATTTCACTCTTTTAACAATAAAAAATATTTCGGATGGATTTTTTAGTGAAAAATAATAATAAAGTGAAATATATCATAATAATAATAAATTATAAATTAATTTTGTAAGTACTTTGATATTGATAATTCACTCTTTTATATATAGAATTTTTATTACTCCTGCAACATAAAATAAAGTTATCTCTTAAAATTCTAAAATAATATTATTTTAAAGTTACGATAAATAATTTTATTTTCTATTGTAGAAAAAATACTAATCTCACATATATATTAAATATAATCCATTGTCTTGAAAGTGATTAAATTTCTTAATTCATTTTTCCTTAAACAATGGGTTATATTATTGTTAATTTCTATTAGTTGACTCTTGATTACTATTTTTTTATGTTAAGTTGAAGTTTTCTTTTATTATTTTTATTTTTTAATGCATTTAAAATTTTCCTTAAAAAATTTTTTGGGGGCGCTGCCCACAAACCCCTATCACTAAGGATGTACATGACAACAATTCTGTTCGTTGACACTATTTTTGAAAAAAATAATTTTTTTCTATCTCTGTTCCTTAGAACAGTTTTTGACAAAAAAAAGTTTGATAACATGTTCCATTTTTATTCCGAGAATGAGAATTGTGTTTGATAATACAAAAAATAATATAGTAAAAAATAATTCCTATTAAGCATAAATATTTTTTTGGATCATCACTTTCTTTTTCATATGATGTGGTGGCGACAGCAACGACGACGGCGGTGGCTGTGGTGTGGTGGTGGTGGTGACATGGTAGTGGTGGTGACGACAGTAATTGCAGTGATGAGGGGGGCATGCTAGTGATAGTAGTGGTGACGACAGTGGTTGCAATGACGGTGGTGGTGATAGTAGTGACGATGGTAATAGTGGTGGTATGGTGGCAGTTGTGGTAGTGGTGGCGTGGTGATGGTAGTGGTGGTTGCGACGGCAATTGCTGCAGTGATGGTAGTGGTGGCGATGGCGTAGTGATGGATGATGACGGCAGTGGCTGCAGCGATGGTGGTGGTGGCGATGACGGTGGTGGTGATGGTAGTGATGGTGGTGGTGACGATAGTGGCTGTAGCAATGATAGTGATGGTTGGTGACAGTGGTGGCAGTGGTGATAGTAGTGGTGGTGGTGGTGCAGGCGACGGCGATATTGGCATGGTGGTAGTGATGATGGCGATGAGTGGAGGAGGTGGTGGTGGTGGTGACGACACTGGTGGTACGACAACGACAACAACGATGGTGGCGGTGGTCGTGTCGGGATGATGTGGTGATGGTGATGATGGTAGTGGTGGAGAGTGATTGAGAGAGACAAATATTTCTCATTTTGTGCCCAGGAACAAAAAAATAGAATTTTTTGATTCTTTTTTTTATTCTCCAGCACAAAAATTAAACCGATTTATCCCGAGAACAAAAAAATAAACTGGTTTTATCAAACGAGTTTTCTATCCATTTCTGTTCCCGAGAACATAAATTAAAAAAAAAAATTGATTCCGAGAAAGTTCATGCACACCCTAAATGTGCAGACATAAATTATATTTTCTATGTTCGCCACTGATGACATGTGACAATTGTTGTGACTAATTGAGACAGTGGTGGTGATGATGTTTTGGTGTTTGGTGCTTGTGGGTGGTAGTGACCCGAGGTGGTGGCTGGTTGTTGATGACAATGATGGTGGTGGTAGCAGGGCCAATGGGGATGATGGCAACGGTGATAGTCGATGGTGAATGTGGTGGCTAATTGATGATATATGTGGTTTGTGCTTTGGTGGATGGAGTGGCGGTGGTGGGAACTGGTAGCTCATGGTCATAGTTAAGTTGGTGGCGGCGATAATGGTAGCTGGCTAACTCTCATGTGACTAGGATAGTTAGTAAGAAAATGGCATTTAACTATATCTGGGACGTGAGGAAAGTGATATTTATTATCACATTTACTTTATTCTCTTAGAATAATGAACATGACAAAATAAGTCAACAAAATAAGACCAGCTTATCACATTATGTTGGCTCATCTCGTTAACCAATAGTAGCTTTATGAATTTTTTAAAGATGATCTATATTTTTAGAAAAAAATTATACTTACTATTGAAAAGTTTTATAACTTTTATTACTAAATTAATCGTTGTTGATTTCTGTCAATCTAACAGTTATAATTTATTGGATACACTTATTAATTAATTATTAATTTTTAATCAATTATAATCGTTAGATTAGTGAAAATTAATGATGATTAATTTATTAGTAAGAGTTATAAATTTTTTATGATCCAATGTAATCAAATCCATAATCATATTCGAATAAAAAAAAATATGACAGGTCAAACAAGTCTACATTGGATTGTATACCCAATCCATTGCTATCACAACCTAAAACCTGCCACCACAACCGATCACAACTAATGATATGTTGAGTTTTAATCTTATGAGGAAACTCATAAGTCACCAATATTTTTAACTTTCATAAAAGTCACAACTATCTACTTGGGAAAGTGGGGCCCGACCAATTCATCACTCAAATCTTACATAACAGGTAGTGAGTAAACAGAACACAGTTTTTTTTTCATTTTTTTTATTTTCCAAAAAAGGACAGATAAAAGGGTAAGGACATTTTTTTTTTTCACGGTTTTATGTTTATCCTTTAACATAATATAACTTCACTTTCTTACATGTACATTAAAAAGGTGGGGTCCACATATTTTTCTTTCTCTTACATTATTCTACTTTCTCTCTCTTTTGATGTGAGAGTTAGAAACAAGACTTACATTATGTTACATAACACTAATAAAACCCTTATTATTATGTACCAAACTGTAAACAAGTGCAGCCCATAGTGAAACGAGTTTCAGGAAACCCGTTGCAGAACACGCGCACGTGCATCCACGTACTTCAACATGTAGTACATCCTCCGTAATTTTTTGCAAATCCATGGCCAATTCCACATGTATCTCTGTCCCGCTTTTTTCTTAAAAAAAAAAAAAAAACTGTTTGTACAAAAAGTGGCATCATGGAGATATTGTAGCGCCACGTGTCAAAATCTCCTTTGTCTGTGCTCTTTATAAATAACACCTCACTAACCCAATCCTCACCCGTTCACCATATAGGTTGGGTGAGTTAAGTTAGCCTCGCGATTTCTTTCCAAATTTCTCTTTCTACCTACCTCCGTCGTTAGAGAGAGAGAGAGAGAGAGAGAGAGAGAGAGAGAGAGAGAGGTGTGTGTGGTGGTTTTGCTGAAGATGATGCGATTATGTGAGGATGATGATTCTCTCACTGCGCGGTCTCTAATTCGCTTGGTGCAGGTCGGGAACCGCTGCTGCTACGGTTTTCGCCCGTAATGGAGGAGCGGTCGCCGGCGGCGAATTGGATCCCGCCTTGCATCAACTGAATCGGAGGCCGCGGTGAAACTTTGCGTGGTTTTCCGGCTGCTCTCACTCAGATCTCGTATGAGTTTCTACGACAAGTAATTTTTATGGTTTTTGCTTATTTAGTTATTTTAATTCCTGCTTGTCAGATCCGAAATGCTTTTAGATTTAGTACTCTATCGTCTCTATGTTATGGATCCCGATTCATAGTATCTAAATCTGAGAAAAACATATTTTTAGTTTAAATTTCTGATAGGCTTTAATTTTTTAGATTTAATTTTCTGTGACTTAGCTTCGTTTTACTGATGAAAAATTTGAGGGGAAATTTATACCTTCACCTATCACCCACGCCTCTATACACATATATAGATGACAAAAAGAAGATGATGACATTTATGCCTTCAACTATCACCCACGCTTCTATAGTCTATATGTGTATACATGACAAAAAAGAAAGAGGATAATATTTATGCCTTCACCTAGCACCGATGCTTATATATACAAGATAAAAAGAAATAGGATGATATTTATGCCTTCACCGTCATGCCTGGTTGGAATTTCTAATTCCAACTCGTTATGTTGTTTAGGAGTATGAGTATCAGAGTATGGTATAAATATATACGTAATATTTATAATTTATAACATTCATAATTTGATGTTATAACCAAGTCAAAACATCCAATAAGAAAATGGAAAGCTTTGCAAATATCCTACGCATTTTCTTTAGAATAAAAATATCCTTAACTACGTTTAAAACACTCATAACTTCTGTTAATTTAACACGTTAAAGTTTTTTGTCAATGAGAATTCAAAATCAACTACCAAAAGCTTGAGCAACCACCCCCACCCAAAAAAAATATCTGTACCAAACCCATAAAGCTAAAGAAAGAGAAACTATGGATATTGTTGGTGATAAAAAAGAATGAAGAGCATATCATGAAACAAAGAGTAAAACAATCTAATAAAGAGCATCAATCAAGTATGATATGATCATCTTGGGGAAAGGGAAGGTAGAAACTCCTGCATGAAAGGAATCTTAATATTTGGGGTAAAACTAAGGTAGAAGCCTTTATGTAAATAATTGGAGGACAAAATAATCACAATGTGATAAAATTTAACAATATTATTTGAATTCAAAACATTAAGGACATTTTTAACTATAAGGATAACGTTAGGGGCATTTATAAAGTTCCCATAAAAAAACCTTTCAGGCTATAATACGAAATCAGCAAGATTACCTTTTTTTCAGTATATATAACATCCAGAATTTGATGCTGTACCAAGTCAAAAGGTATATAACCATAAACTTTATAATGCAGCATCGAAATGGTAAGATTTTATATTTGGTGAATCATGTGCTTTTGTTGACTCACAAATAACAACTTAACTGGTTTCCACCACTGTCCTGCCACTAATTCTTCTTTTATTTCACCAATAAAAGAGAAGAAATTTCAACAAGCCAATGACAGCAAAGCTGCTTATTGTAAAATGCAAAAGTCTCATGAAAGTAAATAAAATCTACAATCTTGCTTCTATCCTTCACTCTTGGGTTACATGCAGTCAAGAATAATGATAATAAGGCAACATTCCATTCTCACGGTTACTTAATTCACCCTTTCAGCAACACATTTAGAAAGAAATCACAAAGGCCTTTTATCAAACCTAGGTTAACTCAACTCCAAGATAATTGAGCTTCCTAACAGAACACAACACAAAGTCTCCCCTTTTCACCCTTGCACCGTATTTGTTTTATAACTTTGCAACCTCTAAAATTTGAAATCAGCATGCATGCATAGAATGAAATTATCATACGGTACTTTTCATCCCATAAATTTTACCTGAACAAAAATGGAGAGAATAGAATTGGTTTTCAAGGTCAGTGGAGAGGGAGGGAGAGAGAATTAGTTTCCTTATTTTTTTTTCCATTGCTTTTTATCAGAAATATGTTGTGTTCCTAGTTTCTTTCCCTTGAATTAACAGATAACAGAAGATAAATACTGCAACACATCCATAGATTTAACAAAAGAAGTTCCTACAACACATAAAAGAGGTTAGACCTCCCCAAGGAGCACTCTCCTTTGCTAACTACCCTTACATAAACCAATAGCTGACTCCCTTTCTAACTGAGGATTAATTTATTCTCTTATTATAATCCAATAACTGACCACAACTAACCAGTAAGAAAATGCCTTCGTAGGAACTGTCTACATAATATCCTAACCAACTGCTATTGCAGTTATTTTATTTGTCTTCTATTACAATCTGCCTGCATATGAAACTGTCTACATATTCTAATCAAATGCTGTAGCAGTTATTTATTTATGTCTTCTAGTATAAACCTTGAAGGATTTAGGACCTTGAATTTCCTTGTATGTATAAATACCTCCCGGTTTAAAAACAACCTTGTCCCCAAGGTTAAAATCTGGAGATTGATGCTGAATTGCAAGAACATCTTCACAAGAAGCTTCCTTTGGAGGATGATCAAACCATTGAATAAACATGCCTAGTAGGAAAACCGTGGTCTTGAATAGTGCGAGAAGCCAAAATCTTCTCAGGAATAAAAACTGGAGTCATATCTTGAAAGTCCTATAGTAATTATTCTTTAACGGGATGATTGCCAATTGCCTTCTTTAATTGAGATACATTGAAAACCGGATGAATACGAACATGGGACAAAAGTTGTAATTGAAAAGCCACATCTCCAATTTGTTTGAGTACAAGAAATGGGCCATGATAGCGAGCAGCCAATTTAGGTGGTAATCGACCTTGAGCAGGCACACTTTTATGAGGTCTTATTTTCAAATACACCTAGTCACCAACCTGACTAACAGGAGTACGATGTAAATTAGCATATTTGACCATCCGAGCCTGTGCTCTCTCCAAGTGATACTTCAATTGTCTTAAAGCTTCATCCCGATCAATTAAATATTTTGCTACAGCCTCAATCAAAGTTTCCCCCGGGATAATACTTAATTAGAGAAGGAGGACGTCTACCATAAATCACTTCAAAAGTTGTCGATTGAGCAGTAGTTTAAAAACTAGTGTTATACTAATATTCAGCCCAAGGCAAATAATCTCCCTACACCTTACGTTGTTCAGAACAAAAACACCGCAGATTAGTTTCTAAAGTCCTATTCAGAATATTTATTCGACCATCTGTCTCTGGATGATAAGCAATACTAAACCGAAGTGAAGTCCCTTGCAGTTGAAATAACTCTTTCCAAAAACTACTCATGAAAGTAGGATTAAGATCACTTACAATGGAAATAGGAACTCCATGAAGACGAACAATTTCTTTGATGAAGATTTCAGCAATGCTTTTAGTGGAATAGGGATGCTCGATCAATATGAACTGACCATATTTACTCAACCTGTCACCACCAAAATTGTATCAAAACATTTATATTTAGGTAGCCCCATAACAAAATCTAAGCTGATTTCCTCTCAAATGGCATTAGGAATAGGAAGTGGTTGAAGAAGACAGGAGAAGTAGCTAAATATTTATTACACTGGCAAACTTGACATTCAGCCACAAATTTGGTAATTGTGCCCTTCATGCCAACCCAAAACGAAGAATATGCCACTCTTCTATAAGTTCTGAATACATCGGCTTGTCCACTAGTAGGAGTGAAATTCTTGTAATAACTTTGGAATCCAAGCGCATGAAGCTGAAAGTACCAATCCGGATTTATAATAAAGCTTCCCATTCTCCATTGTATAGGCAGAATGAGAATTTGAATCAGATTTGAGATCCTCAATAATTTTAGCCAACATAGGATCTTTTTCAACCCGTTTATTTTGCATTTAAGCAAACATAACAAAACCTGTTCTTATATAATATACATGTATATATTTTAATCTATGGATTTGTATATTTTATTTTTATTATTACTAGTAGTATGATTATTTCTTTTTAAAACCATTTGCTTTGAGATTGATTTAAAAGTTTGGTGCATAAACATGGAGATATTATAACCGATTGTACTACAATTTTCTAACATTTATCTATTAAAGATATTATCTTCATCTTCTAATATGTGATCTAATAAGGATTTTGAAACCCTTAGTCCTAACTGAGAATTGTTATTATTTCTATGATGGGGCAGGGGCTTCAAGGATACCTATACCTTAACATATGAGAAAGTGACCAGAAAATCTTGAGATCCATTTTGTATATGTTTATTGTCAGTTATTTAAATTAATCTGATGTTTAATTTTTCGTGGTCATCCTCTGTCTTAAACAGGCTACAAACCTTGTAAATGTATTTATTTATGTCTAGTAAGTTAGCGGTAATTATGGGTGCTAAGTTAACAGATGTTGTGCAATATGATGGTTGTGATTCACATTGGAGCTCGGACTAATCCTAGAACTAGAATGACTGATGTCTTTATTTGATAGCAATAACATTAGAATGCTCTGTATCTTAATCTCGTTTCTGAGTGAAATTCAAAAGTGGATGGAAATATATGAATTTCCAAAGAACGACTTGTTTCCTTTTGTGTATAAGGTGTTTGTTCGTTTATTTATTTATTTCCTTTCATATTACACTTTGCAAATGAACTGGCCTGAATATCATCTCCATGGAGATTGTTATTGACTTAATCTCACCTAAAGATCCTTGTGGAAAATACAAATAACCTTCTATAGGTATACCCAGTTTATCTACATGCATGCGCACACAGCCATGCCCACGATGCATGCATGCATGCCCGGAAACATTTGTCTTTCAAAGCAAGTGATTTTATTTCTAGGATTTCTTCAATAAGATAAGCTATTAATTTATTCACATATTAGGATAGTCCATTTCTTCTTTTTATCATATGAATTTCTACATTTGAAACAACTTTACGCTTTAATAGAATAATAGCATAATAGTATATGAATATCGAATAAGTGCTTTTAATAGTTTTCTTTTTGCTTATGACAATAAACAGTACACAGCTTATTTGGATACAATGAGCTGCTTGATCTGCTCATCTAAATTTGTGAAAGAACCTTAATCTTCTATGATGCCAAACAAGTGCCTTGACCCCTCGTTTGGAGGGAAAGTAAGTCATTTGTTCAATTAGGAAAAATCTTGAGTCCCAGTGTATAATGATTAATTGAGCCTTGACACCTGCTCTCAGAATTTGGTTTGTTCTGGAATCAGCCAATTTGAGATATTGAAATAGGCTCTATATATGCCAAGGTCTCAACTGGCCAAAAATTATCTCCATTTTCGGTATAAAATTTGTGATTACTGGAGGCAATGTTGATAGAATAATGGTGTTTTCTTTTTTACCCAATTTCCCTTTCTAATGATTGTGTAAATTTTTTGGTTGCCAAGGAGCATCGGATTTAGGATTATGAGGAGAGTGAAATACTTTTAAATTTAATTATTATTATCAGCTATAAACCCATTATTTTTGAAATACCATATTTAAGTTTTAATTATTAATAATCTTTATTTTTGATTAATAATAGAAAAAGCTATTTATGGGGAAACAAAATTGGATCTAGACAAGCACGTTAATAGTTTTATGCTAGAGCAAATATTGTGCTATTACTAATCAATGAACTTCGTAAGCATGTGCTTTATTTTATGATGAAATTAGAAATCTCATCTTTGTGGAATCATTTTGTAAATTACTTGAAGGCACACATTAAAAGGAGGATTGGGGAGGAAGGGAATCATACATTCAAGTCCATGTTTGGACACTTTCATAAGATGTGTCGCGTCTATATTAATCCTTGTCATTGCAGTGGTACCTATCCAGGGTATATAATATAATCTATTGCTCGAGCTTCCGAAGCGTTTCTCCTCTTTCTGTTGCTGTTCATGACGTCTTTTATTGCTTCTTTTCTTTGTTTTAGCGAACTATTCTTGATCCATGGCCTATCCTAGTTCATTTATCTTTCCTCAAGATATTTCTTGGCCCACGATTCCTGGTTCCACTGGTATTGTTATGCATACAGGTAATAGTGTTGCTGGTTTCACTCGAAGTTCATCATTTGGTCATTGGGTTCTTGATTTCGGTGCCTCTAATCATATTTCTGGTAATAAATTTTTGTTTTCCTCTCTTTCTACATCTGATTATTTGCTTGCTATCACTATGACTAATGGTTCCCAGTTTAGTCTCATGGGATTAAGACAGTACATCTATTTTTCTCCATTACTATTGATAATGTGTTCTATGTTCCTGGTTCACCCTTTAATTTCCCTTCCATTAGTCGTTTAATACGTTCTTTTGATTGTCTCATTTTTTTTTTTACCCAAAATTCTGTTGTTTTATAGGACCGAAATTCGGGGAGGACAATTGGCGGTGGATTTGACTCCAATGGCCTTTACCTGCTCTCCAACTCCTCTTATGCTCATTAGATTCTCCACTCACTATTCACGCTCAGCTGGCTCATCCTAGTCTTACAAAGCTCCAGAAGATGGTGTCACATCTGTCCAAGTTGTCTTCTTTGCAGTGGGAATCATGTCAATTGATAGAGTCAATCGTCGTGCCTCCTCTCCTTTTAGTTTGGTTTATTTTGTGTTTGGTGACCCAGTTGTATTGAATCAACTCGGGGGTATAGAAATTTTGTTACCTTTATTGACGATTATTCTCGGGACACCTGGTTATTTTTACTGAAAAATTGCTCTGAGTTGTTCTCTATATTTCAGAAGTTTTATCAGAAAATTCTTACTCAATTTGGTATTTCTATTCGCACTTTTTGTAGTGATAATGCTCGTGAGTATCTGTCTCAAACCCCAACAAAATGAGGTTGCTGAAAAAAAAACCGTCATCTTATTGAAATAGCTAGGACACTCTTACTTCATGGGAATATTCATACCAGTTTTTGGGGCGATGCTGTTCTCACCGCATGCTATCTCATTAATCGCATACCCTCATCTCTCCTTGATAACCAGGTACCATACTCTATCTTGTTTTCCTATCAGCCTTTACATTCCTTACCTTTTTGTATTTTTGGTTCTACTTGTTTTGTCCATGAACTCAGCCGTAATCATTATAAGTCGTCTGCCAAATCCCACAAATGTGTGTTCCTCGGTTACACCCGGACACATAAAGGTTATCGGTGTTACTCTCCCAGTCTCCATCGCTCTTTTGTCTCGGCAGATGTTACTTTCTTTGAGTCTATGCCATTTTTTTGGCTCCACCTTTGTTTATGATGACTTTGTTGATACTCAGTTACCTTTACCCTCTGTTCCAATTCAATATATCCCGACACAGATTCCCCACCACCACCGCCTACTGTCACTTCTCCATATGTCTTAGCACCAGATCCCACTCTCTAGGTTTATCACCGTCGGTCACGTTCACCAATACCCCAAGACACTGATGAGGTTCCTATGGACTCAAATATGTCGTCATCAACTCCTGCTGCTTTAGTCCCGTCCTCCAATACAGACCTACCCATCCCAGATGGCGACATACTTTGATTGACGAGATGTGTGCACTTCATAGCAGTGGTAATTGGGATCTGGTTCCTTTTCTTTATGAAAAATCTGTTGTTGGATGTAGATGGATATTTACTAAGGTTGGTCCTAATGGACATGTGGATCGTCTCAAAGCACGTTTGGTGGTCAAGGGATACACTTAAGGTGTTTTGTCCCATGTGGCGAAAATGACGTCTGTTCGCCTCTTTATTACTATAGATGTTATCCGTCACTGGCCCCTCTATCAATTGGATGTCAAAAATGCTTTCCTCAATGGTGATCTTGCGGAAGAAGTTTATATGGAGCAACCTCATAGATTTGTTGCTCAAGGAGAGTCCAGTCAAGTCTGTCGACTCCGCAAATCTTTTTACGATCTGAAACAGTCTTCACGAGCTTAGTTTGAGAGGTTTAGTACCAATGTCCAGCAGTTTGGTATGACTCAGAGTGAGGCTGATCACTCAGTCTTTTATCGTCACTTAGATTCCAGATCCATTTATTTGGTGGCTTATGTTGATGACATTGTCATTACAGGTGATGACCATCAAGGCATTACTTTGTTAAAATAACATCTCAATCATCATTTTCAGACAAAGGATCTCAGAACACTACAATATTTCTTGGGAATTGAAGTGGCTCAATCCAAGGATGGTATTATGATATCCCAAAAGAAATATGCTATGGACATTCTTGAGGAGACACTTCTGTAAAATGCTAAGCCCGTCGATATCACTATGGTTCCAAATGTCAAGCTTATGCCAAATCAGGAAGAGCTATTTTCAGATCCAAAAGGCTATGATACCATGTAAAACGCCAATTCAAGCCAAAATGTTAAGCTATTGAGTGAGACTGCATTAATAGTTATATATATCTCTAACAGATGTTATCACAATGAAGTTCTATAAATAATATAAAAAATTACCATGATTAACTCAAACTAAAATTTATTAATTCAACATTACTATTATAATCATTTTTATGTGCTTGACAAAATAAAGCTAACAACATATAATAAAAAATAAATATTTATAGCTCTTAATTTTCATGGCTAATCCACTATTTATCTGAAATGATAATACATCCATATCGTGATGGAGTGAGATAGAGATTAGTGGGAGCGATCATCCTCTTCAAATTTATTCAATCCCTTAAATTTGAGTATTATTTTTATTTTTTAAGATAAGTAATATTCTATTTTTTTTTTTGGGGGGGGGGGCGGGGGGGTGGTGGTATGGATATTCTATTATATTTTTATTCAAGGAGGATGATGGTAGTAACAATAAATCATATAAATTGATTCTAAAGTAACAATTGAGAACTATAAAATAGAAAATCTTCCAATAATGAATTAAAAACAAAGGAAGGTCGAGCATAAATCACCACACCTAGATAAAATGACATAAGTTCGTCTGCAGAATATGATTAAATATAGTACATACTAATAGAATATAAACAATAATTTTGAATCAAAATCTATTCAAGTCCCATATCATCTGTCAATATTCACATGTTTCAGTTCTTAAGAAGAGAAAATTTGTGCTGGATGATAATCGGTTGCATTTATATGGTCAGAATGATGATTAAACAAGACAGTTTTATCGGAAGTAGCGTATCCATCTGTGTGAATCAGATTATCTTCTGTACATTTGTCATTCAATAAGCGACACTTGGATAAAAAATATATTTTTTTCTCCTTTCCATATAAGCATGATAGTTATTTTTCATTTTTTATTAGATAGATACACTGAGTGAATGATAGAGCAGTACTACCTATAGATATTTCCTGAATTAAGATCATTCTCACCTGTGACAAAACATAACCAACATGACCCAATTCATGCAATACCAATTGGACAAGTCTTTTCTTGACTAAAGTATTGTTGCTATAGCAAAGTATGTAAAACTACAGCAATCACGACTACAGCACAACTAACTGCACGTATGTCATCTTAGTGGAACAATTAATTGGAATGATATAATGCAAATGAACAATTCAATAAGACTTCAAAAAAATAAGTGCTGTAATTTAAATAATGTTGTAAGATAAAATGAAACAGTAACACTCGTTTTTGATTTTTCTGATCTTAGGAAAGAAGATACACAAGATCAAGTGAGAACATAAAACACTAAAAATGACAAAACAACATTAGAAAGACTACTTGAAGATGATTTTCCCCATATCCATGCTTTAGAACAACTAATCTACAACAACTTGACAAAACAACTTCCCCACCGCAAGCTAAACAATAATAGCCAGAAATTCAAATCTGACAATTGACAAACAACTTCATTACAAAAAAGAACCATAGATAAGTTCACTAAATATATGAAAATATTGAGTACTAGTCTTCCTCAATCAAAAAGTGCTTAATTCATGCTACAGAGCATGTCTAAGACAACAGAAAATACATAAATAGAAACAAAATCCATTACGATTTCAAATCCTAAGTACAGGAACTAAAAACAAGATGTTCATAAATCTAAAATTAGAAGAAAAACAACATAAACGAATAGAAGAACAGACGAACAAAGGAAGACGAAAAACAGAAGAAGAATATTATGGAACTTGTTTTCTGTTATGGGTATTGTTCTAAGGAAAAAGTGTGTATCATTTCAATGGTTACAAAGTTGTGTCATTTAAAATGAGAGAAATAAATAAATTATAGGAGAGAGAATGAGTGAAAAAAGTTTTAAATGTGTGGATTCTACTTCTTTATAATAGTAAAAGGATATAAGGTGTGTCATTTAAAATGAGAGAGCTTTTTTCCTTGTTCTAATTGTACGTTCTATTACTCGTGAAGGTGTGCTGATGTGGCTTCTCTTTCTCCCTTTTGCTTTCCTCAAGGGGGGTGTTTGGTATGATGGAAAAAAATATTTTGCCAGGAAAGTGGGGTGGGAAAAATAAGTTGGCTGTGTTTGGTACGTGGAAGAGTTAAAAATTGATTTGGAAACATTTTTTTGCTGTCAACCAAGTTTGCACTTGTTTTCCTTATCAAAGTTTCAGTCCGAAGGTATGGTAAGTATTATTTCCCACGCGGTGGGAATGACAACTGAAATTTACAAGACAAAAATACCCCATGGTAGTTATATTTGCAGGTTGTATGTGTTTAAGCTGAGTCCTTTTCTATCATGTATGGTCATTGCAGTTCCAATTTATCACGAAGGTTGTGTAGCCCCATTTGTTTGGTTGTGATGATTTGGAATCCTACACTTGTATGTCTGTCTCTGGTGTGGCTACGACTGAGTACCGTCTGCATGTTGTATCCCTTCCCAACTACTATCCTTTTTTGTGTATGACTTGCGGCTTTGGCAAAGGAGTAACAGTCACTGACGTAGCCACACGAAGGCCAGCAGGTGCCTTGGCACTTGCTTGGTTTTTTTTTTTTTTTTACTTATTATATATATTATGTAATTAATTATAATTAACCAAGGTAAAATTATAATTTGGCACCACCTAAATAAAAAATCAAATACTCAATACAAATTAACAACAAATCATGTAAATGCAAACAAATAATAAGGATGTATAGTATGGTTATTTTTATGTTTTACCTTTTTTTTTATCCTGTATATTTTTTCTGCTTTATTCTAATCATTTATGTTAGTTATTCTTATTCTTATTATTTAAAAAAAAGACTTCTAAACTTAATCACAAAAATGAATAGTTAACCTATTTCAAAATTTGGGCCCAACTAAACCAAATAAACTCATTTAAAAGTAGGAAAAAAGGTTTGTCCTTTTAAATGACACAAGGTTGTATCCTTTTAATTTTTGACACCATATCTCACTGGTAAAACATAGTTATAATATGAAAAATTACTTTTTTTTTTCTATTTCCTCAGTCATTTCAGCTGACGTGGAGAATTTTTTTTTCATGTTATAACTATGTCTTACTGGTAAGACATAGTGTTAAAAACTAAAAGGATACAATTTGTGTCATTTAAAAGGCTTGAAAGTAACAATCAAGAAATCAAATAAATAATAGGACTATAATTATGGAATATGAAGGTCCATTGAACTATTTTGTTTTGGGTTATTGCACACACAAAGAATAGTCAAAAACCTAATTCCCAAATGTGAGAACTTTCCATCGTGCTTATAGCTGTTGCAAACAAGAGCGATGTTCTCTAACGTGAGATATTGAAACTTTAAGGAATAGAGATAATGAAAGAGGAGACGAAGGACAATGCTTATTATACATATAATTATCATATTTGTGTGTTTTCATATCCTTAGGATAATATTTGGTTTATTACTTATTATGTTGTGGGAAGAAAGTGAAATTCTTATATTTGAAATGTTTACCGAAAAGGTTAGTGCATTTTTATATATTTGCTTTGATATATAATCAACGACAATTATTCATTTGAATTTTTAATCTTATGTGACATTATTTAGTACATAATTTAGATAACTATGTTAGAATTCATAGTAAATTTTTTTCCTGATAAATTTGTGTAATTACGATAAATATTTTGATAATTTAATATGTCAATTTTTTTGGCACCACCTAAATTTTTGGACCGGCTCCGCCGTTACTAACAGTCGACGTGGACGGTGGAGTTAGAGGCCTAGACCAAGGCGGCCTTGGCGGTGATGATGAGATCTCATCTAAGACCCACAATGCAGATGTCAAATAATAACGTTTTTATGACAAACACATTTAATTTTCAAAATGGGGGGTTATTTGGTAATTTTGGTACTTCTTCCTATCCTATCGATATTTTACAATCATCCAAACATAACATCCTCTTCCGGTGAAATTTTGGCCTACCAAACACTTTTTTTTTAACATAACTGGTAAAAAAAATTTCCACTTTTTTTCTCGAAAATATTTGTTCTCGAAAAAAAAAAATTCTCCTCCTTGAGGTCACCACCCTAAAAGCTAGCTCAAAAGGTGGGAGTGCCTAAGGCCTTATAAAGGCCACATTAGTTGTTCATACAACTAATGTGGAACTATATATCTCAACACACCCCCTCACACGAGAGCCCACTGGGCTTGAAGGGTGGACAACATACAAGCCCACCTACATGTGAAAATTCCACTACAAAGAAAGTGGGAGGCAGTGAGATTTTGAACGCTCTGATACCATGTAAAGAACCTTGAGATACATCACCCCAAAGCTAGCTCAAAGGGTGGAAGTGTCCAAGGCCTTATAAAGGCCACATTAGTTGCTCACACAACCAATGTGGGACTATATTTCTCAACACGCCCCCTCACACGAGAGCCCACTGGGCTTGAAGGGTGGACAACATACAAGCCCACCTACATGTGGAAATTTCACTATAAAGAAAGTGGGAGGTAGTGAAATTTCGAACGCTCTGATACCACTCTAAATGCTCCTGCTTTAGCCTTGAGGTTTAAGAGTTGGTTTTTTGGACTGATTCATCTGCCTTATCCAGCCCATATCTTAACTAACTACTTTGCATAAAATGAAACATGTAGTTTTGACCCGATTCCAATGTATCAAATCAACTTTTGTAGCCCATCTCATAAGTCATAACAAAATCTCCACATCAATGTTAAAAATCATTAAAGGAGTGTTTGGTACAGGAAAAATTTTTATTTGTCCGAAAATCTCGAATTTTAAAAATATGATTTTTACATTCAGTTTACGATAATATTTGAAAATTTAAAATTTAAAAAAATTCAGTTTCTTGAAAATTTTACGAAATGCTGCTTACCAAACAGCCCCTAAGAGATTCATGCTAAAAATCATTACAAACAAATATACAATTAAACCAGATAGATCTCAACACGGAGATCTATCAAGTATAACCATAACTCCCAACAATATCGGTTATGTAAAGATAAGTTGTGTACGCTTTGAAAAAATATGATGGAAGAAGATGCTTTCAGAGTTCATATATCTGCATCTATATGGCTCACGGTTTTCTCCTCTGCTCACGAAGAAGATGAAGCCACTTTGATGGGTTCCACAGGTTAAAACACTTAATTTTTTTTTTTTTTTTTTTTGTATAACCTGGAGGATATTCCCATTCAATCTCCTCCGGTCACCTTGTCCTCAGAATACGGCCCAGAGGCTAGCCCTTCTTTGGAACAACAAGTGTCCTTGGAGTACGGCCCGAAGGTTAGCCCCTCATTGGAACATCGGGTGCATTGAGCTTTACTACTAGAGGAAAGATGAGACTAATTCATCATTCAAGGACAGAGGCACATCTTCTGGCCCTCAAAGATTCTTCCAGAATTTGCTTAAAACAGGATTTAAACCCCTAACCCAAGCAAATCCTTGGAAGCTCAGTTGCCAACTGAGCTGCCCTTGAAAGTTAAAACACTTAACTTTTTGGATATATACTTATCTATCCCGCTCAGCTAACTCTTCTTCAGACTTAATACATTCATTTTTTAGAATATTTTTCTAGTACTATTCACTATTTTACTTTTTTGCCTACCAGCATTGCCACTTTTTGCACTTTTTCAAAAGTGACACTAATTCCTTCAATTAAGCCTTTTTGCTCTCTTAAATGTATCTTCCCTGCATGGATACGCACAAGCCACATTGATTGAAGTAAGTGTCACATTTATTTTATCTATAATATAATTAATTAATATTTAATCTAACCTTTATATTAAATCTCTCACTTAATTAATCTGATTATATATGATTAAATACTTAACCCAATGCAATTTAGCATTTAATTTAGGTTATGATTATTATACGTTGCATTTGGAAAAAACCTCATCTTCCATTTTTCCACCCTAAAAGAAACGTTTAAGGTAAAATACAAAAAAGACTAGTCATGTGAAGCTGACAAGCATTTACTTTTATTAGAAGCACTACATTAAAATTTATCAAGACTTCACTTTCTATAGAACGTATAAAGCAGGGTATGATTATTGACTGATAAGCAAAAATAGAGAAAAACCACAGAGACACAGACTGAAGAGGGAGGAAAGTCCAAGTTTTATTCATTAGTCACAAAGAAATTCTTATGTATTTTCAGATTAATTCAATCAACTACTTAACTTTTATAATAAATTATTTTGACAACATAAATTAAATTTAATGCCAGTGTGATCATTTGTTGCGTTTTCCTTGAATTGCTGTATTGATGATTAAGATGTAACATTCTACTTACTTTTGTGTCAAAAGCTCCATCTTAAAGATATTGTCTTAGAGGGTAAGCAATTTTGTTATGTGCACACCAAATTTTTCACACCAATCACCACATAATACAGGCTGATTAATATATAGTGGTAGTCGATTACCATTCCCATTTTTAGAAATGGTGATATAAAGGACTCTTCTTTATAGCAACATTATAATGACCCTAACTTATAAGTAAATGAATTAAAGTCATATGTAATGAAAAATGAGTTAAAAATGACAGTTAAGGGATAAAAATATGGGTAGACAAAATTACCTAAAAGGTAAACGTAAAAACAGAAACATGACGACAAAAAAATTATAATCCATTCGGTAAAGTTTGGTAATAAATAGAGGTGGCTAGATACATAAATATTTAGCCAGTTAAATTTCAGTTAATCTATGTAAGTGACAAAGTGCCAAAATTCCTTATTTGTTCTCCTTCTTCCGGCAGACGACAAAAAGGGAGAGAAGAGAAAGGGTTTTTGAGTGAAATTCTTCCAAGATTCATAGAAAGAGCTAGAGACCTCTAAATCACTCCGTTCCAAAGCCAAACTTGTGAGAAATTTCGAGAGGAACACATTGGTACCTATATTTTTGTGTGGGGTTCTCTGTAAAGGGAATGGTTCACTGTAAAGGGAATTATTCTTCCCCTAAGATTTCTGGTTTCATGGAAAATGTGAGTTTTGATGGAGCTTGATGTCACGGGACCTTGAAGTAAGTTTTTCCCTTCAGTTTTGGATACATCGTGGTAAGGAATCATCTATCTTTTCTTGTTTCCATGAAATTTTAAGAATTCTAGGTTTTGTGATGAATAGTGCACGAAAATTTAATGGTATGGATAGTTAGATAGTGATTTGAATATAGCTTCCTTGTTAAATATGCTTAGGATTTCTTTTTGATGAAAGACAAAAAAAAACACCGTTTAGCTAACTTTAGAAAAGCATGGTTTTTGGCTATATTTCAATTTCAAAAATTTAATGGTATGAGTAGTTGTAAGGTAATTTATAGGTGAGTCCCTTTGTTAAACATGCTTGGGATTAGTTCCCATAAAAGGAAAATTTATAAAATTGTCATTTAGAACACTTTGATAAATTGGACTCAAAATCAAGTGTAGGTGTCTTGTATGCGTAGTCTTGAAAATTGAATGTGGTAGACTAGTATACATGTACTAATTGTCTTCACATCTTGGAACTAGGCTGTGACCTTATAAGAGATCGTGATTGTGACTCTGTGGGCACGAGATTTGTTCGAGGACATTGCTTGCCAGATAAGCTTTTGGTCCTTGAGGTTAATTCCCTGTTTGTTCCACCGAACTCCGAGGGAGGATGCTTCTTTTATATGGTATGTGGATTATGAGTTGTTATATAGTGCATGTATATGTATGTATGTTTGTGTGCCACACAAGATGAGTTACCTTGTCTGTGAAGCATAAGAGGAGTTACCTTATGTGTAGTACAAGATGAGTTACCTTGTACGAGTATGTTGCAAGATGAATTACCTTGCGTAATACATACATGTTGTATTCTCTGGCCAGTAGAATTTATTATTTGCACACTATATTGTCATACATATTATGATGTATGCATGGGTATTTGATGTACTATGATTATATCAGAAGTGAGCTTAGGGGTGGATGAGCCTTCCAAAGGTCCCCAACTTACTGAGGCAATTATATTATCTCACCCCGCGTTATGAGGATTATCATTTCAGGTACAGGAGCTGATGGTGCTGAGGCATCGCGTGGCAAAAGACCCAAGGAGAAATATTACTTGACTTGATAGTCAGGATTAGTTGCTATTTTGGCATGTACATGACATGTTATTATTTTGAGTTGTATATGTTATGTCTATGTCATGTTGATAGTTAATCTATTTTGTTAGTTATGCCTGTATATGTCTAGGTTACTTATTTGATTACATCTCTTTTGGTCGTTTGATGTAGTCATGTAAGTAATTCTATGGATATTATTGAGACCTATTATGTATGGGATAACCTATGCCATGGATGGCTGGGTAATATGATTTATGCCTGGATTATATTAAACTGTCAATCAGGTTGAAATTATCATGGTGAAAAATGTCCCTAGTGGTCCAAAATACAAACGAAATGCTGTTCGTTTTATTTTGGCCATGGAAGTGATAAAGTTTGCAATGTATAAGGAAAAAGAAAAAATTTATTCAGTTAGCTTCCACATTAATTAAGTTGAGCATGTTGTGCTTACTATCGTATGAATAATAATAAACCCGCTATAGACGAGGCGTTACAAATATCAGTTGGTCCATTGTGTGAAAATCTCATCTTCCATTTTTCCACAAATCCAAAAGAAACGATTGCAAGTCAATGTAAATTACAAAATAAAAATAAAAATAAAAATACTAGTCATGGTGAAGCAGACAAGCATTGGTCGGGGCCCCTGTTTACTAAATTTCCATTGATGGGACCCGGTTTACTTTGAATGTTGTTACCCTTTTTTTACTAAATTTCCATTGATGGGACCCGGTTTACTTTGAATGTTGTTACCCTTTTTTCTTCTCTTCACAGGTAAGTAAATGCAATGCTGCAAATCTTGGAAGGGGATGGAACCTCTGATTTTGATTTGAAACTAGTTTATGAGTAATTTCCATGGTAGTTTCTGTACTACATACACTTGGTAAAATTTACATGAGTATTAGATGAAGATGTGTTACAAAAACAAGATTCCTATAGTAATCTCGTCTAGATTTTAGAATTTTTTTCCCAAAGAATATTTTCACTACTATGTCATGAGAGAAAAACTCAAAAAAAAAAAGAAAAAAAGAAAAGAAAGAAAGAAAGAAAAAGAAAGAGATGACCAATGCATACTTAACGAAAAATTGATATAAGAGGATTCGTATCTAACTCGTGACAAAACATCATATTTTCAAATTTGTGTTTCAAAAATGAAAACAAAAAATTATTGTTAACATTATGTATCTATAACACATGCCCATCATGTTGTAGAAAAATTGATAGCCAGCTAACCTTACACTATCTTGGCCCGTTATGCTTAAGATTTGGCTTGTTTTTTAAGTGGAATCACCCATATATAAAATGGATACGGCGGATGTTACTAAAGAACTACGTCTAATGAGGAAGGGATTTGTTGGTAGCAGAATCAGTTAACTGAGTAGTGACTAAACCATATACAACGAAGGATAATGTAGAGCTGCCTCCTTTCTACCAATCTATATTATAAGAAAGTGAGAAAATTGATTATAGCTCCTCTCTCCCCTAGTTATGTTACTCTATGAACCAGAATAATCTTTGTTTAATGTAACTTATTTCTGTTCATATCTAGGACTTTGGCTTTCTATTTGTGCTTGCATTGAACATATTTCGCGTTTGTAAATCATATCTTTTTCGTATAGTTGGATCACATCACAAGAGTTGCTTTATATATGTTCTTCATCAAGTTACATATTAAATTTCATCCAAAGAGAGGATAATTTACTGTCCTTTCTTCGCACATTCTCTCATTCCAAGATATGGATAGAACCAAGTGGTTGTAAGATATCCAATATTTTTTGGGCCCACTTAATGACCCAAACTCTAAACCTAGTCTTCCACCCACAAAGAAACGATTGTCAAGGTAAAATACACAAAATAGTAATCAAGGTGAAGCAAACATGCACTGACTCGTCAGAAGTGATAAAAAGATTTTAAAAGTCTGTGTTAGCTTTGGGCTCCATGTCACATGCATGCTTCTTCGTCCACACAATATTCTTATCTTGACTATAAATACTCGAATTCAAGATGTCACATCTTGTGTTGATTTTGTTGCCTGTGTTAGGTAGCGAGGTAAATCATATGACTTGAGATGGATTGCTCCTATTTATTTATTTAATCTTTTGTGGTGGCAAATAATACTCGAATTCAAGATGTCACATCTTTTTTTTCGTTTGTTGCCTCCAGTATATAAATCGCATAGAGCAAGAGAATGAAGAAATAAGCCTCTTCTGTGTTTCCAACATAGCTATTCAGCAGAAGAAACACACCATCTAGTGGCCTCGTCTTCCTCAACCAAAAAATGAAGCTCTTTTCTCTCATTATATATGAATTTTGCTCTACATGCCTTCCCCTATTTCTTCTCTTAATTACTTTGAACTCACTCTGGTTTGACCCAAACACAACTGCCTCTGCATCAGGAAACCAAACTGACCATTTGGCATTGCTCAAATTCAAGGAATCAATATCCAGTGACCCATATGGTATCTTGGTCTCTTGGAATAGTTCTACCCACTTTTGCAACTGGCATGGAATCACATGCAGCCCCAAGCACCATAGAGTTACCAAGTTGAACCTACAAGATTATCAATTGCATGGGCTCGTATCTCCACAAGTTGGCAATCTCTCTTTTCTTAAAACCCTCGACCTCTCAAACAACAGCTTCTATGGAAAAATCCCGCAAGAATTGGGTCGATTGTTACAACTGAAGCAACTCTATCTCATCAAGAACTCGTTGACCGGGGGAATTCCTACAAATTTGACAAGTTGTTCTGATCTCAAAGAGATAATCTTATCTGGGAACAATCTGATTGGCAAAATACCAATTGAAATTGCCTCTCTTCGGAAACTTCAATTTTTTGGTGCTCGAAACAACAATTTAACCGGAGGAGTCCCATCCTTCATAGGGAATCTTTCATCCCTATCCTTTTTCTCGGTGGCTTACAATAACTTTGAGGGTGATATTCCACAAGAAATATGTCGCCTCAAAAACATGGCATATATATCAGTGTTTGACAACAGATTGTCTGGTACATTTCTTTCTTGTCTTTACAATATGTCATCCCTTATTTTAATAGCAGCTGCAGAGAATCAATTTAACGGCTCTCTTCCTCCCAACATGTTCCACACCCTTCCCAATCTCCAAGATTTTAGAATTGGCGGGAATCAAATTTCAGGTCCAATTCCCACTTCCATTGCAAATGCTTCTGTCCTCCAATCACTCGATATCATTGAAAACAATTTCGTGGGAGTAGTTCCAAGTCTGGGGAAGTTAAAAGATCTGTATATCCTAGGTTTGTCCGTCAACAATCTAGGTGACAATTTAACTACAGATTTGGAGTTTTTAAAATCATTGACAAATTGTAGTAAGTTGCAACATTTAGATATTGCCTACAATAACTTTGGAGGTCGTTTGCCAAATTGCTTGGGCAATTTATCCTCCCAACTCAGTGAACTATATCTTGGGGGTAATCAGATATCGGGAAAAATTCCTGCGGAATTAGGAAATCTAATTAGTTTAATTCTCTTGACAATGGAAAATAGCAATTTTGAGGGGATTATTCCATCTGCTTTAGGAAAGAATCACAAGATGCAACTTTTAGAATTGGGTGGAAACAAGCTGTCAGGAGGTATACCATCCATCATAGGCAACCTTAGTTTGTTGTTTCATTTGAGTTTAGACCAAAATTTGTTAGAAGGAAATATTCCTCTAAGTATACAAAACTGCCAAAAGTTACAATATCTAAAAATTTCCCGAAACAATCTTAGAGGAACCATTCCTTTAGAGGTTTTTAGTCTTTCCTCTTTAACAAATTTACTAGACTTGTCACACAACTCATTGAGTGGAAGTCTACCAGATGAAGTGGGCCAATTACAAAATATTGATATCCTGGATGTCTCTGAGAATCAACTATATGGTAATATTCCTGGAACCATTGGAGATTGCTCAAGCTTGGAGTACCTTTATTTGCAAGGGAATTCATTCCACGGAATCATCCCATCCTCTTTGGCTTCAATAAAAGGTCTTCGACATTTAGACCTATCGCGAAATCACTTGTCTGGATCAATTCCTGACATTTTGCAAAATATTTCTTTCTTGGAATACTTAAATGTATCATTTAACATGTTGGATGGTGAGGTACCAACAGAAGGTGTCTTTCAAAATGCAAGTGAGTTATCAGTGATCGGAAACAACAAGCTCTGTGGAGGTGTTTTAGAGCTGCATCTACTGCCATGCCCTTTCAAAGGTGATAAACATGAAAAACACCACAATTTCAGGTTGATAGCAGCAATAATTAGTGTGGTTTCTTTTCTTCTCATACTGTCATTCATTCTCACTTTCTACTGGATGACGAAAAAAAGCAAGAAATCATCTTCTGATTCACCAACAATTGACCAGCTGTCCAGGGTTTCATACCAAAACCTACACCGTGGAACCGATGGGTTTTCAATAAGAAACTTGATAGGATCCGGAAGCTTTGGCTCTGTGTACAAAGGAACTATTGAGCCAGAAGACACAATGGTAGCCATAAAGGTCCTAAATCTTCAAAAGAAGGGAGCTCACAAAAGTTTCATTGCTGAGTGCAATGCACTCAAAAATATCAGGCATCGAAATCTGGTTAAGATTTTAACATGTTGTTCCAGTATAGATTTCAAAGGTCAAGAATTTAAAGCCCTAGTTTTTGAGTACATGTCAAATGGAAGCTTAGAAAGTTGGTTGCATCCAACTAAAGAAATTGCAGATCAGCCTAGATTATTGAACCTTGAGGAAAGGTTAAATATTATTAATGATGTTGCTTCAGCAGTTCATTATCTTCACTATGAATGTGAGCAAGCTATCATTCACTGTGATTTGAAGCCTGACAACGTTCTTCTTGATGATTGCATGGTAGCTCATGTGAGTGATTTTGGCCTAGCAAGATTGCCCTCGAGTGTTGGAATCTCTCTGACGCAAAGTAGCACAATTGGAATAAAGGGAACAATTGGTTATGCTCCTCCAGGTATACCCTAATATTGTTTGGTTAAGTTGTGAAATTTATTATTTTCAAGTTTTAGCTGTCGTTTATGGACCTTTATTTCCTTTTGGGTTAATATTTTGATATCTTTCATCACATTTATTGATTTGCATTACATTTCAGAGTATGGAATGGGTTCTGAGGTGTCAATTGAAGGCGATATGTATAGTTTCGGAATTTTTATTTTAGAACTTTTAACTGGAAGGAGACCTACAGATGAGATGTTTAAAGATGGTCGTACTCTTCACAATTATGTTAAAACTTTGATTTTGCATAATATTGTGCAGACTGTGGACCCAACTATTCTTCCAAATGAATTGGACCGAGCTAGTGACAATAAAAACCTTGGTCTTATGTATCCTAGGATAGAGAAATGCTTACTTTCTCTTTTTAGGATTGCACTTGCTTGTTCAATGGAATCACCAAAAGAAAGAATGAGTATGATTGATGCTATCAAGGAGCTTAATATAATCAAAAGTTTCTTCCACTCTGGGGTATAGTGGAGGGAAACTAGTAAATGGAAAAGAGCCACTTTACTACAGCTACCAACTAATACTAGTACATGTTTCATATACTTCTTTGTTGTTGTTATCTCTTATCTCAATGTTTTCCATGTAGAAGTTTGTCAATTTACATTAAAATAAAATAGATTTTGAATAGTTGGTAATCTTTTATTCTATCCATTTGATTCCAGCCTCCGTGCATGCTTGTTATCAGTACTTAAATAATGTTGCAAGAACAACCCAATATGTTGGGATTCATTGTTGCAAGTGATGTGACTATTTATTTAAACTCATATCCTCCTTCTCCCATTTATCCTACCAATTTGGATGCATGGAAAAACAAGAATAGAATATTTAACATTATTTTGAACAGAACATTATAACTTTAATTCTCAAGATATTCAATAGAAAATGGACATTTTTTTTCATAAAATATACAAAGGGTGAAGTTAGTAGGAGCCTATTTTCGTTATGAAAAACATACCTGCTAATACAAATCATAAGCAGGAATCAAGTAGTACATCACTAAATTTCCATTCTCCAAAAAAATAAGTAAGATTTGTTAGAAATATTCAAGTGTGAGCAGTGGCGGACCCAGAAAATTATATGAAGGGGGGGCGAAAATTAATATTATTATTATGAAAAGGCAAAGTCAATTTTGGTTAGATGATCACGCTAAGAATACAAAAATACCTATTAAGAAGAACCTAATGAAATTACAAAAAATGTTGCCAATTTTTTGGTTAGAATGTCAAATTTTTGCTTCTAGCAACAATGGTCCAATGCACTCTATATTTAAATGAGGAACTAGCCTTAAGACCCTATATTTTATTTGTAAGATCAATTTTTTATTGTTTACCTTCATGCCTTCTAGTGTTATAATTACAATTTCTTTGATTTCTTCATCATCTTATTTTCTCACTTAGCTGTTATTTAGCAGAAGCAGTAAATTAATTAATGTGTTATTTATTTTTAGCATTTGGTCCCAACTAATAATTGATAATTATTATTGACCTTTTTTCTTTGCTAACAAATTCAAAACTTAAATACTTTACTCCTGAGTTCTGATATGACAATCTGTAAAAAAATTTAATGATTATAAAAAGAAAATTAGATAATCAATCAATTTAAAATCAAATTCTAGACAAATTTGACAAGTAGAGTGAATACGCATTACTAACTGAACTCTTCTTTGTATAAAATGGAAAAACCAGCTTTCCACATTGACCGGTGAAGGTAGCATAGCAGGAACAAAACCTGCTATATATGTTGGCAGGTTGAATCTGGTAAATAATAGTTATCTCTAATTGAGTGCAATGAGTGAGTGGAACATTTTTCTTATGAATAGCATCGCTTGTCTTTCACTTTTTAAAAGCACTTTCAAAATTTTGTTTTTTATACCATGTTACATATCATATAGTAGAACATATTTTCATATTTAAGAGGGGCCCCATCCTAGCCCCTCATGTAGGTCCGCCCCTGAGTGTGAGTAGTCTCACATCAATTGGAAATGAACCAAGTGAGGATCTTATAAGTGTGAAAAGTACATAGATCTACAATCTTAAAATTTTGGGTTGAGATGTGATGTCAGTCTTATGAACACCTAATTTCGTCCCAAATGTTTAAAAATAAAAAATAATTATAATTGTAAACACTTATTTTTGTCCATTTTCTAGTTGATAGCAAAAAAATGATACCAAAAACTATTAAAGGAAAAAATGCGTAAAAGAAGTGTATAAGTCTCACTTGGGTAGGACCTATACCCTTTCTTTTAACAATCCCACATTATAAGGAGACCCTCTTTATGTGCTCATAGACCTAAGAGACTCTTCCAAAAATTGCAAAAGACACTTGGGCTTAAAATTAAGCTTTTGTAATAATTAAAAAATAAATTAGGAGAATAAAGGTGACTCTCCACAACTTGGTCCTATACACCAAGTCTTGTTACCTTTGAGTTAAGGGCAAAAAAATTAATGTATTGCTTTTTTAATAAATAATTATGTAAATATAGTCGTTTTGAAATTATTTACGCACATATAGCAGTCAAACACGCCCACATGAGGCGTGTTCCAATGGAGAGAGACACGCCCATGTGGGGTGTGACCTACAGGGAAAACATGCCCACATGAGGCGTGAGCAACAGGAGAGAGACGCACCCATGTGGGGCGTGACCTATGAGAGAGACACGCCCACATGGGACGTGTTCCAGCTGGAGATCATGCCCAACCAGGGCGTGAGTGACCTAACTGCAACCTATTTATACACTTATCCTCTCTACACTCTTCACACATCTTCTCACTCATTATTCTTAAACTCCCACATTCATTTGCACTTATTTATTCATATTTTGTTTTATGTTATTCTTTTTTTATTTTTAAGAATGAGTTCGAATTCTGAATTTATTCGTGTTATTCTATATTATAACGGTAGGAAAGAGGAAGGTCGTCGTGGTGTTGTTTTTGTAGGGGAGAAAAGGCCATCACGTATTAAGCGAAACTCAACGGTTATGGAGTTGCATCAGTAAATACGCCAAAAATTATGTCTTGAAGACAACCAATCGACCACTCTAGTCACGACAATATTATAGCAATGTGAACAATACATTAGTTTGCAAGTGGTCGATGACGAAGACATCAATATGGTAATGGAAGAGTTCTTGAACCAGTCTGGAATAAATAATAATAAATTATGTATGTGCCCGCAACGGGGGCAGTCCCAAAAACCTGCTGACACACTGCGGTCTAATCCAACTATAATAGCCCATATTAATTAATTAGGAAATCAAGTGTAATTAATTAATTAAACATGTTTTACTGGGTGAAATTAAGTATGAGGCTTAATAAAATGAATCTGAGTCACTTTGGAGTTAAAAAGTGTACTCAGTGAAAATTAAGGGGTATAAATGGGTACTGTCAAAAGTACCCAAAATATAAAAATAAAAATAGTAATATTCCTAGATTAATATTCCAGACTTTTGGGTAAAGTTTGGTAATTATTGGAGTTGAATAGATAGACGAACCAATACCCGCTTAAAGTCACTTAACCTATGTTAAGTGACTAAAAGCCAAATGAGCCCCATTTCCCACCCCCATTTCGTCGAGAAACAGAAAAGAAGGAGAAGAGAAGAGAGGGAGAAGAGAGGGAAGAAGAAAAGGGAAAGAGAGAGAGAGAGATCAAACCTTGATGGTTTTGGATGATTCAAAAGCCTAAATCGCTTAGAATCTCGCCCTCTTTCATAATCCAAGCTTAGTTTTAAGTGGGGAGCTTTGTGTGGTGGGATATTGGCTCTAAAAAATTCGGCCCTTTGGAGAAATTTGGGGTTTTGAGAGTTTCTACCTCCATTGAAGCTTGAGGAGTCATCAATCCTTGGTTGTGTGACCATTGGTGGTAAGATTCTAACCCTTGAACCTCATGATTCCTTGAAATTTGCATGAGTTAGGGTTTGTGAATAGTAAATTGGGATTTTTATGAAATGTAGTTGAATTAGCTATGTTCTAGGAAGAATGGAGCTTAGAGCATGTTATGGAAAATGCTAGGAATGTCATTTAATCGGTGGAAATGAGCCTAGATAGTCATTTGATAATTGTTCATAATATTGGAAAATTCATGCTTGGATTGGTTAGTATCCTAGCATGTTGAACAATTAATGAGTTGAATGATTGATTGGATCCTTGTGATGTCTAGGATTGAGACATTTGGACCAACCGTGAGTGATCAACCATTGGAGCAAGCTATGGAGCTTGAATAGCTCATTGGAATTGGTAAGCTCATACTTGTGTTGTGCTTTGAATTGATGGTTGATGGTGAAATACTCTTGGATGCAATGTGTTGATTGCATTACACCATGTGTAGGTGTATGTTTGTAAAAGTTGATTGCTGAAACTGTTGGTGAAGAACAAAGGTTGACTGAAGCATTGAGGTAAGCCTTCGGACCTTGGGTGTAATTCCCTTGACTGTTCTACCAAGCCCTGAAAGGGTGGAGGTTGTGATTGTGTATATAAATGCAATAAAATAGTGTAATGCTTTGTTATACGTATGTGTATGCATTTGGTGTGGCATAGGATGGTGTTTCCCTATGTTGGTATGTTGCATGACGATGCGTAAATCATACTTGGTAGTTAGCTGGCCAGTAGGACTATTTGCATCTGAGTTTCCTTAGGACAGCTTGAGAGCTCGAGGGATTTCTCCTGGAGATGTATTGCACTTTGCATAGATATGTATTTACTGCATTATTATTGTTATTGCTATTACACTGATATGGAACTGTGGGGTGGAGAGATGCTCCAAGGACCCCTGGTTTACTGGATATATTCGTATATCTCACCCCGTGTTGTGGGGACCCCCTTTCAGGTAAGGATGCTGCAGGAGCCTCTGGTGGCAAGTGGCCATATCTGGATTATGCATGAAATATGGCACTTCTTTGAGTTTATGCATGCCTTTTGTAGTTGACATGTATAGGATTTTATTTTGAAAGCCCATGATCATATGTATATCTTGATTCATTGGATGAACTTAGCCTATGCTCATGCCTTTGGTTACACCTATTGTTGATGGGAGCCAAGGGAATGATCATAGTGTTTTGTAAGCTAAGTTCTATGATTTGTAAAGGATATGTAATGTAAATGATGTCTACTTGGAATTCAATATATGCATGCTTGTTATGTATTGAGTTGTTGAATTGGCTGGGCTGAAAATCAATTAGGTACCCTCTTCGTTTAAACTGGTAAACGATGAGAAAACAAAGGTCATGCTGTCCAAATTCTAGCTAAATCTCATGAGGAGAGGTTGGATGAGTGCTAGGATTTAGTTTTGGGGCATGGACATTTGGGGTTTGTAATGGGGATGCATTTTCCCCTAGGCTTGGACTTGAGAAATGTGGGAATTGGAATTCCCTGGCAGCGCGCTTAAGCGCCCAGGAGCGCGCCCAAGCGCCCTGCTGCCCCTGCGAGTGCCAATGCATTCTGCCTCCTCGCGCTGGAGCGCCCAAGTGGGGGCTTAAGCGCCCAGGATTGCGCGCTGGAGCGCCCTGGCGTGCGCTTAAGCGCCCTTTGCTGCAGAAAGTTGGGTGGCTTACTGCCCCCTCGTGTTTTAGCGCCCAGGGTGGGGCTTAAGCGCCCAGGGTTGCGCGCTTGAGCGCCCTGGTCCGCGCTTAAGCGCCCTTCGCCACTGAAGGAGGAGATGCTTCTGTCTCTGCGCGCTAAAACGTCCCAGTGGGAGCTTGAGCGCCCAGGCTAGCGCGCCTGAGCGCCCTGTTGCGCGCTTAAGCGCCCATCCACACTGGAAATGCTGATGCTTACTGCCTCCGTGCGCTTAAGCGCCCAGATGGAGGCTTTAGCGCCCGATAGCGCGCGCTTGAGCGCCCGGTAGCGCGCTGAAGCGCGCGGGGCCTGTGACCAACACTCTCTTGTGTTGCTTCAAATTGTCCTAACTTGGACTACAGTGCTCCGATTTGAGCACGATTTGAAGCCACGGGTAGCTAATGAAGAAACCTACAATATGGTAGAAGTATTGAATTAAACAAGAAGTAAATTAATGGTTTAAAAATGGGAAATGAACATGATGTTAAGCTTAATTTATCTGTTTCCGCAAGGTAATATGGTTATGATCACGAAATTGGGTATTATAAGTTCGGTACGTTTTAAAATGAAAAATTTATCCGGATTTTAATTGAACCCATGTGATTGTAACTGCGCTTAATATCATAATGCGATGTTAACAAACCGGTTCTAGAACGGGGTGTTACATTTTATGGTATCAGAGCAGTTTCGTTGGGAATAACTGTTAGCTATTGTTGAGTATGCTTAGTGTTTGATGCTTTATAGTTGTTTTAGTACTCTGTATGATTATTGCATTTGTGATCACTAAGTGTGGGCCTGATCAACTCACTTCTTTGTGTAACATGTGTAGTGACATGACGAGGAACCGAAACAACCCCGGGCCATCAAACACCAATGCTCAGCCAGAACCTGTTTTGGCTGCTCTTGTGAGGCCTAGAAGTGGCCGTGGGGCAACGGGCGTACAGCCTGATCCCGTGGCTGAAGCTCTTGCAGCCGTTCAGAGGGAGTTGGCTGCTAGCAGGCAAGCCAATGAAAATCTGATGAAAACAAATGAAGACTCGCGGACTGCCATGGCCGCAATGATGACTGAGCTGAGGACGTTGAGGGGTCCTAGGCCCGTGAACCGGCAACCTACTCCTCCTCCTCACACTGCTACGCCTTCTCCACCTCCTTCACAGGAAGAAGGTGGAGTGGGTAACAATGAGGGTGAAGGTAGTCACCACTCCGGAAGTCGGAGTCATCACACTGAGGTTCGTCAACCTCAAGTTGAAAATGTCGGTGATCATGAAATGGAGGAGAGACTGATGGCTTTCCAAAACATAAACCTCCTTCTTTTAAGGGAGGTTATGAGCCAATGGCGGCTGCAAAATGGCTCCAAGCTATGGAGAAGATATTCAGGGTGATGAGGTGCCCTGACGCGATGAAGTTGGCTTACTCTGTTTATATGCTGGAAGAGGAAGCAGAAGATTGGTGGACAAATACCGTGCAGCCATTAGAAGCTGAAGGTCGGGAGATCACATGGCGGTTATTCGAGACATTGTTCTTGGATAACTACTTCCCTAGAGAGGCTAGGGAACAAAAGCAGAATGAGTATAACGATCTCAAACAAGGGTCGATGTCTATTGACCAATACTTCTCAAAATTCAATGAGTTGGTGAAATACGCCAACTATGGGCGAGCCTTACCCACCCCGGCTGAAATGACCTCCAAGTTCCAATGGGGTCTTAATGAAAAGATGTCTCGGAAGATGTCAAATTGTGACATCCGAGAATTCAGTCGGTTTGTAAACCAGTGTCGAAAGGTGGAGGAAGTGTATAAGGTGTCACAAGCCAAGAAGTCTTCTGAGGCCCAGGCACCTAGTTCCAATAAGGCAACGGGCTCAGGTTATTGGAAGAACAGGAAGGTGCAAGGCAAGAAGCTGAATGCGAATAAGCCCTTTGACTTGTTCAAAAAACCCGGTACTCAGAAGAAGTTTGTTGATAGAGGACCTCCTCCCAAGTGCAAGGGATGTGGCAAAGAGCATAGAGGTCCATGTGCTACTGGTGAGGTGATTTGCTTTAAATGTGGAAGATCCGGTCACTACTCCAGGCAGTGTCCTCAGAATGAAGCAAGGACTATGGCAGTTCAAGCTACTGCTGTTCCGGTCTCTGTTGTTCAACCTATGCTAGAGTCTCAGACGGTTGGTAGAGTATATACCATGGACCGTCAGCAATCGGAGAAGGCTCCGAATCTAGTGAAAGGTACAATTTACATTGATAATATGGATGTTGAAGTGTTGTTTGATTCAGGAGCTACACACTCCTGTATGTCTGATTTTATGGCCGTTGGGCTAAATTTGCAAATGTATGACATTCGCCCTCCAATGAAAGTGGTTACTGCTACTGGAGAGGAGTGTTATACATCCGTGTTGTGTAAAGATGTTGAGTTCAAATATGAAGGCCGAGATTACGTGCTGGATTTTATTTGTTTACCTATGATCAGCCTTCAAGTTATCTTGGGTATGGACTGGTTGTCAAAGAACTGTGCTATGATAGACTGCTGCGGTAAAAGGATTGTGCTTGATGCTGGTGGGGCCTATCTCTCTGGCTCCGTATAGGATGTCACCACCGGAATTAGCCGAGTTAAAGAAGCATATTGAAGAGCTTTCGGCTAAGCAGTTTATCCGGCCAAGTGTGTCCCCGTGGGGGAGCACCAGTCATATTTGTTAAGAAGAAGGACGGTAGCATGAGATTGTGCA
>NW_026899187.1:0-77252 GCF_033153095.1 Gastrolobium bilobum
AATATTGCTCAAACCAATTCGAACAATATTTGTCAAAACCATTTGACTTTGATTCTTGAAAGGAACAATTAATTGATATACGATCACAATCCCATGTGGAGACGAATACTTCACTTATCATTATATTACTTGTGTCGGTACACTCTGCCGGGAAGCATCAAGTTTTTGCCGTTGCCGGGGATTCGGTGTTTTATATCAATTAATTTTGATTTTTAATATTGGATTTTTATTTTATTTTATTTTTGATTTTCTGTGATTTTTAACAAAGCCGCTACTAATCTCTTTTGAAGTTGTATGCGAGGTAAAGAGCCAGAATTTTCACTATATTTGGAGATTACAAAAACAAAAAGTAGAGGAACACAGTAAACTGTCGGTAGTTTTCAACGAGTTAAGAGTTTGCTGTAGAAGCACACAACATGGCACAACAATGATGCGGAGATCCGCTCATGGATAGCCCATTCCTACGCCACTATTCAATAGGCCCAATTCAAGTATGGTGGAGAGGTTGATGAAGACCCTCATAGGTTCATAAACAGATTCCTGATGATCTGTGACTCGACCAAGCATCCTCAAGTGTCCAATGATGCAGTCCGGCTGAGACTGCTTCCTTTTGCTCTTAAAGGAAAAGCTTTGAATTGGTTGGAGAGGCAGCCTGTGAGAAGTATTCCTTCATGGGAAACCTTATCAAATAAATTCTTTGCTGAATTCTTCTCAATGGAAAGGTACAATCAAATGGTGAATGATATCACCAATTTCACTCAAGTTGAGGGTGAAACAATGTGTGCAGCCTGGAACCGCTTCAAAGATCTAATGAGGAGATGCCCTCACTACCCCATGACCAATGGTGATCAAGTCCGAATCTTCTTCAACGGATGCAAACCGGAAATCCGGATGGTCCTTAATGGTGCAGCAGGTGGTAGCATCAAATCGATGAGAGCAAATGAGACTCTTGCATTGATTGAAAGAATGGCTGCCAATGAAAATGAAGGGTTGTCATCTAAGCCTAAGAGAGGTATTCTTCACTTGGAAAATAATGATGCAGTGCTAGCTGAAAATAAATTGTTATCACAACAAATGGCAAATCTAACATCGAGGCTTGACAAGATGCAACTCTCTAGTGTCCAAGCCCAAGCTGCTTCAGTTGTTTGTGAGTACTGCAAGGGTGACCATGAATCCAATGACTGTTCATCTATATTATCTTCTGACTCCCCTCAACGAGTGCAGGTGAATAGGGTATGGTATGATTAAAGATCTCCGCCATGAAACAGTCCGAGGAATCAGAATTTCCTTTCTGGAAATAGCAATTTTCAGAGGAGAGGTCAAGGATGTGGTCTTGATTATAGTTCTAACAATTCTCTGCAGCCTCTACCAATTCCAGCTAATGAACCCTCTGATTTGGAGAGGTTAGTTGGACAAATGGTTCAACACTCTAGTGCTTTCATGGAGGAGACAAGGGCCAATACCAAGAACACACAGGCTTATATCAAAAATTTGGAGACTCAAATTGGCTAACTGGCTAAGCAAATTGCTGATAGAACTCTAGGCACCTTCCCTAGTAACACAGTCACCAATCTGAGGGAAGATTGTATGGCCATCACAATTAGAAGTGGAAAAATACTTCCATCTCCTGAGGTTAAAGAAAAGCTAGACACTGCAGGTGATCCAGAAAAAGAAAAAGAAATTGAAAAACCTACTGAAGTGGTGAAGCCAGTGGAAAACAAGAAGCATGAATTGAGTCCCGAATATGTGAGGGCCATGGCACCCTATCCTGAAATATTCAAGAAAGATGCTCAGAAGCAACATTATGACAGATTTCTTGATATATTCAAGAAATTGCATGTCAACATTCTCTTTGCTGAAGTTTTGGCTTGCATGCCCAATTATGCTAAGTTCATGAAGGACTTGTTATCAAGAAAGCATAAGCTACAAGAGTGCCAAACAGTAACACTCACTGAGGAGTGTAGCGCCATAATACAGAAAAATCTTCCACCCAAGCTTAATGATCCAGGGAGTTTCAATATTCCTATTGAAATTGGGAACACTAAAATTGGCAGGGCATTATGTGATCTAGGGGCTAGCATTAATTTGATGCCCCTTTCTGTTTGTAATTCCTTGGGGATCACCGAGTTGAAGCCTACTTTGGCATCTCTTCAACTTGTTGATAAGTCTGTAAGGAAGCCTAGTGGAATAATAGAAGATGTTCTTGTGAAGGTGGACAAGTTCATATTCCCTGCTGATTTTGTGGTGCTTGACATGGAAGGGGAGCTGAGATGCCTCTTTTACTGGGTAGACCTTTCTTAGCTACATCTCGTTCCATGATTAACGTTGAGAATGGGAAGCTAGAGTAAAGGATGAATGATGAGTCCATTACCATCAATGTCTTTGACTTTATGAAACAATCTTCTGGCAGAGGCGATTGTTTTAGGCTCGAGCAAGTAGGGAAGGAAGATAAATCTTCTAGTCAAGAGCTTGATGAAGAACTTGAGGCGCATAAGATTGTTCCTGCTAAGGAAAAAAAGAATGTAGTGTTTGAAGTTCCTGAAAAAGCAGATGATTACAAAGAAGATGGTACCTCAAAAGTGAAATTGAAGGATCTTCCTCAAACTCTAAAAGATGATGTCAAAGAGGTGAGGACGCCTCAAAGGAAGCGTAATCCTACAAAGAAGAAGGCAATGAGAAAGGAAGTGGTGAAACTCTCTGATACGAGTTGGAAGAGACACCGGGAGCTGAAGTTTGACAAGAGACACTGAGACTCTATCTCTCGGAAAAATCAATGCTTCAAAGAGTTCCTCACATGGATTCAGGGTCTGAATCAAATCTGGGAATAGTGGTCTCATACACCAAAGCATCCAGTACCACCAGACCTTCCATTTGCCGAGTCGTCCACGCTACTGAGGGGGATGACATGGAGGGTTGATCATATCTCTTTGCTGACGGAGATTTTGTATATTAGTTTATTTTTCTGTTTCGTATTTTTTTTTTAGTTACTTTGTGTTGGTATATTTTTCTCTGATGTTTTAATGTGCGCATTATAGTTTATCCTATATGCCACTGTTTGTTCCATTGTGCAGGTTTTTCTTCCTTCTTATGGTTTAATTATTCTTAGGCACAGCATCTTTAAGGGTGTATTGTGAGGCAGAGATATTCTACTTTTTGAAACTTCATTTTTTTTTATATTTTCGTGCTCTTTATTTTTATTTAAAAAAAATGATTTGTATTTAAATACATATTTTGCTTATTATCTTGATTCTTTTATGTTGATGAACTTCTGGCATGGTATTGTATGGAAAACAATGAGAAATAAAAATTACAAAAGCCTGTTAATGTTTCTTTTGGAAGTGTGCGACATCATAGCTGGTGAGGTTTTCTGAGACATCCACTGTAATAGGAGACTTATCTGTTTCTTGTTATGCATGATTGGTCTCTTCATAAAGGGCATCAGCCAAAATAACCCAGATGAATTTTATTCTAACTCTTCCATTGCATAATTTCTTAGTTATTGAGGTAAGCTTTTTTTGAATAGTACTGCAGCAAAATCATTGAGTTGAATGTGTGCTCTCCATTATTTTTACTTTATGTTTTTATGAAAATTTTTAGCCATGAATATGTTTGGCTAGTTTTTCTTTTATTGTAGTTAGGGTTACAAACCCTATGTGAACCCTTGTTAGATTGATTTATAATTGTGCTTATCTACCTTGTTCGTAATATTTTCTTTTATTAGAATTGATCACTCTAATAGTTGATAATAGTCTGAGGGAAATTATAATAGAACCTATGCATGTATACTTGATAAACTTGCACATATATATATATATATTGGTTGGTTGATATTGAGATGGAAATGACCTATGTGTAGGCATTTCTGGTGAACCAAACTTATTGATACTGTGATTGAGAGCTATTGATGCTTCCCGGCAAGTGTTCAAATGGTTTTGACAAATATTGTCGATTGGTTTGAAATTGAGAACTGAAATAAAGACTTATTTTTGTAATTTTTATATTGAGAAAAAGAACAATAAAATAAGAATTGATGTTTTGAAAATATGAGAAAAACATTGTAGCTAGAGCGCACTCACCTTATGATCCCCACTTTTTACTTTGGATTGATTTACAATATTCATTTATAAAATTACTCGGATAAATTATTATCTAAAATAATTAGTTAAATCCCAATCCCTTGGCAATTTAACCCTTTAATTTCAATTGGAATCCTAATCCCTTAGCAACCCCTCATGAAAATGAATCAATGAACTCAACAATTTAGGCATCCGCAATTCAATACACATCTATTCCTAGCATGCATACGAACCGTTATCCTACCCCCTTTCAGGATGAAAACCCCAATATTCCTATCTAGGGTTCTAACCTTCAGACTATTATCAACTATTAGAGTGATCAATTCTAATAAAGAAAATATAAATTACGAACAGGGTAGAGATAAAGATAATTATATAAACGAAGAATTATAAATCAATCCAGCGTAAAAAAGGTTCACATAGGATTCGTGACCCTAACTACAATAAAAAGTAAACTAGCCAAACATAATCATGGCTAAAAATCCAATATTCATAAAAGCATAAAGTAAAAGAGGAAGAAGAAGAAGAACAAGAACAAGAATTTCTCTCCGGAGCTCTCCTTCTGACGCACGACGGTCTCCTTAGGTCCAGAATACCTAATTCTGTGCTGAGCCTCCTTTTTATAATCCTCTTTTACATCTTCCAAAATTGCCCTCTTGAAAAGCACGGGCTGTGATTTCCGCAAACTGGCGCTCTCAATGCCAGCTCTGAATCTTCACGCCTTCAGCGTGAAATCCACGCTATGAGCGTGGGAGAAAGGATGGTTTCACGCCATCAGCGTGAACTCCACGCTATGAGCGTGGGAGTTTTTGGTTCTTCACGCCATCAGCGTGAAATCCACGCAATGAGCGTGGATATTCATTTTGGCAAGTCTCCATTTGGCTCCAGTTTTGTCTGCTTTTCCCATATGCTGAAGGCATATCACTGCACCCGTCTGGAATTGCGTTAACAGGCTTTTATAATTTTTATTTATTTTTTTCCTGTAAAAACACAATCAATAGGTGAGAAATATCATTTACATAAAAGAATCAAGATAATAAGCAAATATGTATTTAAATTGCTCTTTTATTACTTAATTATTATAATTTCCAGCTTGGAAAACCGCATTTGCCAAAAGCACATCAAACCAATCCCAGATTTAAATGTTGCTGTCCCCAGCAATGTACAAGACTAAATCCAGGAAACAATCAATTATTCCAACATAACATCACACAAACAATCAATAGCTCACTATGCTAAGCATGACTGAATCAATACAAAGAACTCCTAACAATGCCTTCTATTCTCATGAAAATGTCAGAATCTAGCTTGAACACCCCTCACCAAGATAAACATATAACGCTCAGCACTCAAGTGTTTGGGGGAATAACAATCACTCAATCCATCACAGCAATAACACTACCATAAGCTTGATCATATTCTCTAGTTCTTAAAGATGAGGAACATTAACACATGCACAATTGATCAAAAGGACTTCTCAGGTTGTAACTTGGCTGGTTTAAAGGGTAGGAATATATGGAAAGTAGCTCAAACAACAATGAGATTAAAAAATCGATATTATTTCACTTTTAACACATTCAACTCAATGATTTTGCTCCACTAACATTCTCACAGAATTTCGGGAATTAATTCCTTTCAGCCACCTTTTATGCATTCACCCTTTTTCTTTTTCTTGCTTTTTCAAATTTTTTTTTAAGATAATAGATGAAATTTTACCTCCCCTAATTACTTGACCTCTGTGGAGCTTACCTCAACTTCTTTGTTTTATTTTCAACACATCAGTAATTCAATCTCAATTAAGGTAAGTCACTTGGATATAGGCTAAGCCATCAATCAGGCCACAGTTCATTATCAACAAACTAAGTTCAGGCTCAAGGGGCTAGCAATGGAAAAATTCATACAGGTGGGTTATTTTGGCCAATAGCTAACAAGAACAAAATGCCTTTATCATATCAACCAATGCATGCATAACAGAGAAACAGATCAAGTTCTAGAATGCTATTACAGTGAGATCTCTCAGAATAAAATAAGTGTTTAAGCACAAAACCTCACCAGCTATGATGTCAAGCTACACTTCCAAAAGAAACATCAGGCATCATTAATCATTCAATCACAAAATTCAGACAAACGAGCAATCATGAAGTCTACTCATGTCCATACAATACCATGCCAGAAGTTCATACAAAATATTTCCAAGAATTCAGTCAAGCACATTAACTAGATAAGCACATTTAAACCTGAGAATTGCTTGAAATACAAATCATTTTTTTTTAAATAAAAATAAAGAGCACACAAAATACTAAAAAAAAATAACTAAGAAATTTAAAAGAGTTAGAATATCTCCCCTGATAGAAGAATCGCAGTTCTAAGGTGCAAGCCTACCATTCCCAGATTTAGAGAATTGCTGTCCTCAGCAATAATTAAACCATAAGAAGGAAGAAAAACCTGCACAATGGAACAAACAGTGGCATATAGGATAAACTATAATGCGCACATTAAAACATCAGAGAAAAATATACCAACACAAAGTAACTAAAAAAAAAATACGAAACAGAAAAATAAACTAATATACAAAATCTCCGTCAGCAAAGAGATATGATCAACCCTCCATGTCATCCCCCTCAGTAGCGTGGGATGACTCGGCAAATGGAAGGTCTGGTGGTACTGGATGCTTTGGTGTATGAGACCACTATTCCCAGATTTGATTCAGACCCTGAATCCATGTGAGGAACTCTTTGAAGCATTGATTTTTCCGAGAGATAGAGTCTCAGTGTCTCTTGTCAAACTTCAGCTCCCGGTGTCTCTTCCAACTCGTATCAGAGAGTTTCACCACTTCCTTTCTCATTGCCTTCTTCTTTGTAGGATTACGCTTCCTTTGAGGCGTCCTCACCTCTTTGACATCATCTTTTAGAGTTTGAGGAAGATCCTTCAATTTCACTTTTGAGGTACCATCTTCTTTGTAATCATCTGCTTTTTCAGGAACTTCAAACACTACATTCTTTTTTTCCTTAGCAGGAACAATCTTATGCGCCTCAAGTTCTTCATCAAGCTCTTGACTAGAAGATTTATCTTCCTTCCCTACTTGCTCGAGCCTAAAACAATCGCCTCTGCCAGAAGATTGTTTCATAAAGTCAAAGACATTGATGGTAATGGACTCATCATTCATCCTTTACTCTAGCTTCCCATTCTCAACGTTAATCATGGAACGAGATGTAGCTAAGAAAGGTCTACCCAGTAAAAGAGGCATCTCAGCTCCCCCTTCCATGTCAAGCACCACAAAATCAGCAGGGAATATGAACTTGTCCACCTTCACAAGAACATCTTCTATTATTCCACTAGGCTTCCTTACAGACTTATCAACAAGTTGAAGAGATGCCAAAGTAGGCTTCAACTCGGTGATCCCCAAGGAATTACAAACAGAAAGGGGCATCAAATTAATGCTAGCCCCTAGATCACATAATGCCCTGCCAATTTTAGTGTTCCCAATATCAATAGGAATATTGAAACTCCCTGGATCATTAAGCTTGGGTGGAAGATTTTTCTGTATTATGGCGCTACACTCCTCAGTGAGTGTTACTGTTTGGCACTCTTGTAGCTTATGCTTTCTTGATAACAAGTCCTTCATGAACTTAGCATAATTGGGCATGCAAGCCAAAACTTCAGCAAAGAGAATGTTGACATGCAATTTCTTGAATATATCAAGAAATCTGTCATAATGTTGCTTCTGAGCATCTTTCTTGAATATTTCAGGATAGGGTGCCATGGCCCTCACATATTCGGGACTCAATTCATGCTTCTTGTTTTCCACTGGCTTCACCACTTCAGTAGGTTTTTCAATTTCTTTTTCTTTTTCTGGATCACCTGCAGTGTCTAGCTTTTCTTTAACCTCAGGAGATGGAAGTATTTTTCCACTTCTAATTGTGATGGCCATACAATCTTCCCTCAGATTGGTGACTGTGTTACTAGGGAAGGTGCCTAGAGTTCTATCAGCAATTTGCTTAGCCAGTTAGCCAATTTGAGTCTCCAAATTTTTGATATAAGCCTGTGTGTTCTTGGTATTGGCCCTTGTCTCCTCCATGAAAGCACTAGAGTGTTGAACCATTTGTCCAACTAACCTCTCCAAATCAGAGGGTTCATTAGCTGGAATTGGTAGAGGCTGCAGAGAATTGTTAGAACTATAATCAAGACCACATCCTTGACCTCTCCTCTGAAAATTGCTATTTCCAGAAAGGAAATTCTGATTCCTCGGACTGTTTCATGGCGGAGATCTTTAATCATACCATACCCTATTCACCTGCACTCGTTGAGGGGAGTCAGAAGATAATATAGATGAACAGTCATTGGATTCATGGTCACCCTTGCAGTACTCACAAACAACTGAAGCAGCTTGGGCTTGGACACTAGAGAGTTGCATCTTGTCAAGCCTCGATGTTAGATTTGCCATTTGTTGTGATAACAATTTATTTTTAGCTAGCACTGCATCATTATTTTCCAAGTGAAGAATACCTCTCTTAGGCTTAGATGACAACCCTTCATTTTCATTGGCAGCCATTCTTTCAATCAATGCAAGAGTCTCATTTGCTCTCATCGATTTGATGCTACCACCTGCTGCACCATTAAGGACCATCCGGATTTCCGGTTTGCATCCGTTGAAGAAGATTCGGACTTGATCACCATTGGTCATGGGGTAGTGAGGGCATCTCCTCATTAGATCTTTGAAGCGGTTCCAGGCTGCACACATTGTTTCACCCTCAACTTGAGTGAAATTGGTGATATCATTCACCATTTGATTGTACCTTTCCATTGAGAAGAATTCAGCAAAGAATTTATTTGATAAGGTTTCCCATGAAGGAATACTTCTCACAGGCTGCCTCTCCAACCAATTCAAAGCTTTTCCTTTAAGAGCAAAAGGAAGCAGTCTCAGCCGGACTGCATCATTGGACACTTGAGGATGCTTGGTCGAGTCACAGATCATCAGGAATCTGTTTATGAACCTATGAGGGTCTTCATCAACCTCTCCACCAAACTGAGCTCTCTCCACCAGTCGAATATTATCAGACTTGAGCTCCCAATTATTGTTGCCAACTTCAGGATGGACAATACTTGAATTGGGCCTATTGAATAGTGGCGTCAGAATGGTATCCATGAGCGGATTGTCCGCATCATTGTTGTCTGCCATCTTGTGTGCTTCTTCAGACAGAACTCTTAACTCGTTGAATGCAAGCTTTTTCCGAGCAAGTTTTCTGTTCCTCTTTTTTGTTTTTGTAATCTCCAAATCTAGTGAAAATTCTGGCTCTTTACCTCGCATACAACTCAGAAAAGAGATTAGTAGCACTGTTCAAGAATCACAGAAAAATCAAAAATAAAATAAAATAAAAATCCAATATTAAAAATCAAAATTAATTGATATAAAGAACGCCAATCCCCGGCAACGGCGCCAAAAACTTGATGCTTCCCGGCAAGTATACCGATCGCACAAGTAATATAATGATAAGTAAAGTATCGTCTCCACATGGGATTGTGATCGTATATCAATTAATTGTTCCTTTCAAGAATGGAAGTGCTCAAATGGTTTTGACAAATATTGTCGATTGGTTTGAAATTGAGAACTGAAACAAAGACTTATTTTTGTAATTTTTATATTGAGTAAAAGAACAATAAAATAAGAATTGATGTTTTGAAAATATGAGAAAAACATTGTAGCTAGAGCGCACTCACCTTATGATCCTCACTTCTTACTTTAGATTGATTTACAATATTCATTTATAAAATTACTCGGATAAATTATTATCTAAAATAATTAGTTAAATCCCAATCCCTTGGCAATTTAACCCTTTAATTTCAATTGGAATCCTAATCCCTTAGCAACCCCTCATGAAAATTAAGCAATGAACTCAATAATTTAGGCATCCACAATTCAATACACATCTATTCCTAGCATGCATACGAACCGTTATCCTACCCCCTTTCAGGATGAAAACCCCAATATTCCTATCTAGGGTTCTAACCCTCAGACTATTATCAACTATTAGAGTGATCAATTCTAATAAAGAAAATATAAATTACGAACAGGGTAGAGATAAAGATAATTATATAAACGAAGAATTATAAATCAATCCAGCGTAAAAAAGGTTCACATAGGGTTCGTGACCTAACTACAATAAAAAGTAAACTAGCCAAACATAATCATGGCTAAAAATCCAATATTCATAAAAACATAAAGTAAAAGAGGAAGAAGAAGAAGAAGAACAAGAACAAGAATTTCTCTCCGGTGTTCTCCTTCTGACGCACGACGGTCTCCTTAGGTCCAGAATACCTAATTCTGTGCTGAGCCTCCTTTTTATAATCCTCTTTTCCATCTTCCCAAATTGCCCTCTTGAAAATCACGGGCTGTGATTTCCGCAAACTGGCGCTCTCAGTGCCAGTTCCACGCCAAGAGCGTGGTTGCCTCTGAATCTTCACGCCATCAGCGTGAAATCCACGCTATGAGCATGGGAGAAAGGATGGTTTCACGCCATCAGCGTGAACTCCACGCTATGAGGGTGGGAGTTTCTGGTTCTTCACGCCATCAGCGTGAAATCCACGCTATGAGCGTGGTCTTCATTTTGGCAAGTCTCCATTTGGCTCCAGTTTTGTCTGCTTTTCCCATATGCTGAAGGCATATCACTGCACCCGTCTGGAATTGCGTTAACAGGCTTTTATAATTTTTATTTCTTTTTTTCCTGTAAAAACACAATCAATAGGTGAGAAATATCATTTACATAAAAGAATCAAGATAATAAGCAAATATGTATTTAAATTTCTCTTTTATTACTTAATTATTATAATTTCCAGCTTGGAAAACCGCATTTGCCAGAAGCACATTAGCTATCAAGCGGAGGAGATTATTCAGGTAATCCCTTGGTACTGGAGTTTGATCCCCGTGTGTGCTCCACCATGCCCGTTGAGGGTAGTGGTTGGAGATGTGTGTGAATAATGTAGTATAATATGTTCATGCATTGTGTGTGTTTAGTGGTACATAGGATGTACCGAGTCTCTGGCCAGTAGACAGTTGCCTTCGGGCGTTACGGACTTCCACTGTATAGGTCTCCATGAGGGAGTTCCAGTTGACCTGGGGTCGTGGTGTGTGATCCATAGAGGAACACACTAGGAAGTCTCGGGTGTATATGGATGGAGGGTGCCTTGGTTGATGTTCTGGGAACACTCCTTGGTTTGGAACCCGTAGGCTATATGCCGAGGCCAATAGGCCAGACATTGCGTGGCTTTGGCATTGACCATTCCAGCTTCGTCGTATTTTGCTTTTCTATGCTTCCCTACTTCACTAAATCCCTTGCTTTATCCCGTTTTAAATTTTGTATTATGTTATTGATATGCATCGAAGTGAGCCATTGGGCGGAGTATTCTTTAGAACCTCTGGGTTACTGAGATATATTCATATATCTCACCCTGCTTTGGGGACTTTATTTCAGATAGTAGCAACGGTGTTGGAGTGGCGGGCAAGAAGGTCGTAGGTTGAGCATAAGAGCTTGTACCCTTTTTGTATTTTGGTGGCCATTCGGCCTAGGCTAGACTTAGGACATGAATATTATGTTGAGATAGGACTATTCATATTGTCATTTTGTTTATGTCACTTTTTGGCTAAGTTTAGTTGTTATTTACCATGTTCATTTGAGATTTATGATGTTGTAATTAAAGTTGTAAATTGTAATATGTCCATTGGAGATGATGTAATTTGTATTATGCAGACTTGTGTAATATTGGAGTATGTATATGATGAAAGGGAAATAGGTCTATTCTAGGATTGATTTATGTTTTATGTTTCAAAGAATGCATGCAAATGGAAATTGTGATTGAAATTAGTAACCTTGAAAAAGTAAACGATGATTACGTATGTTGAAAAAATTGAATATAAATTGTGAAGGATTGTAAGAGCACCAAGGCATTGCTGGTCCTTGAGTGGCACCCAAGTTTATTAGGTACATTTGAGGATAGTTAAACACTTTTACAAAAGTGAGATTTATTGAAAAAATAAAGGAAACTCTGGCGAAATTTCTAGAAATTTGCAGAATTTAGGTGAAATTTGGGAGAGCATATCTCCCTCCACAAAAGTCCAATAGGGACGTTCCATAAACTGTTTTAAATCTTGAGATGTCAACTACCTTGTGTCAAAATTTGAGAACCAAAGGAGAACCACGCTGCCTTGTAGAAACCTGTGAACCCGGACTATTCAGAACGCCCCTGTGCAGGGGCTCTCTCTGGCAGATTTTGGGGATTTTATTCCCGCTTCGTTTCTTGGTCAAATTAGGTGCATGATATGTCAAATTGAAGCTTGAAGTATGTAGTTTACTTTACAAAAATTTGAGAGTATTGGTTGAGTGAATTTTCCAGAATCGTTGAGAGAGTGAGGGATGTTCGGAGCCCTGTTTGAGGTTGGCTGGCAGATTTGCTTGTCCAACTTCAAACGGTGATATCCAGAGCAAACGAGAACTTTATGACTCGTGTGATAGCTTGTTAGAAATATAATTAAGTCTAGAATACCATACTAAAGGATGAGAGGTTCACGGAATGTGGTTTATCCGCAGTAATTAAAATACCGAACCATGTTCGGATAGGTAGAAAACGTAAAAGTAAGATTATAGCTAGGTGGATTTATGGGAACCTCTTAGTGGCTTGAGAGGAGTGTTATATGATATTTAAGCAGTTTAAATAATTGTTCCGCAAATATTTTTCAGTTACGGTCACAACTTTTATTTATTAAGCTTTATTATTGCTTTAAATGCTCACGTAATAAAAAGGAAAAAGTTTACTCGCATTTTTATAAATGAATTGCTGTGATTGTAACTGCGCTTAATATCATAATCAATGTTAACAATACCGGTGTACAACGGGCTACTACACATGATACTATAGCATGCTCAAAATATCAGGTCAACTATCCAACATAACTGAAATCTCTATCCCTACATTACTCTCTTGCCCTGGGAGGGCTTTCCTACAACTGCTGCAATACCTGAAATATATCCCCAAACGTGCGGTGAGATAAAAAATCTCGTAAACTCAAAATTTATGGAGTAGTCTCCACCCACGAGTTCACTTCCTGCATGAAAGGTTAGTACCACATGTCATGAAATACAACGTATAATTTATCCTATACTTAATTTGCATATTTTATGGGTTATCCCGAAGATAATTCTCACACACATCACTCTAAGGGATATCCTGATAGACAGATTCCCAAAAGAGAGCACCTATAATACTGTTTTAAGTTATGTACTATGTACTCTCCGAATCATATATGAATTTAACATGTTGTGTTCGTATCTATTTGTGCACCTAGTACACTCCGGATCTTGTCTGTATCATTGGTGAACCCAATCTATTCCGGATCATGTCTGTCTCGATTTGTACACCTTGTGAACTCAGGTCACTCTAATGAGTTAATACTCAAAGTGAGCGTTGGTGGACAAGTGGCTTTAATACTCAAGAGGGGATGTGAATTGAGTTTTACAAAATCTTTTCGCAAAGTGTCTCCTTTGATATTTTAAAGAGTGTTTCTTCATTAAAATAATTTAATAAGGAAAAGTCTAAGTGTGAGAGCAAGTGTATGATCAATAAAGTAAGCAAGCAAATAGATAGACACAATCAAAAATTGCAATTTCAATACTAAAGTAGAGAGTTTAAGGTTAGAGAAATTACAAACTAGATGTATCCTAGTTCGGTCACCACCACCGTGACCTACGTCCAGACTGAAGCTGCTCGATCAAACTTTTTCACTAACTATCAAGCTTGAGGGTGCTTGACAAACCACTACAACCTTTCAAGACTTCAGGCTCTTGATGCCTTACAATTTTTCACTCCAATTTTTTTTAGGAATTTGGTGACCTCTCAAGTGTATAGGGTTCACTCCCTAACTATTCAAGAAATCAAATGGAGGTGTTTAACAATGGCTAAGTACTCTCAAAGTACAAATAATACAAGTTGAAGAACTATGGGTGTTGACACTCTCACAAGAATAAAGCTCAAAGAGAATTTATGATCAAGATGATTGAAAATAAGTAAATAATGTGATTTAAAACAAGAATTATGGTGAAGAAAAGTTGTCTAATCAATGGAACAGTGCTCTCTATTTAAACAGGGGCCCCATGGGTGTTTTTCTACTCATTTTCGTAAACCAGCCATTTTATAGCCGTTATTTTTGTCTTCTGGTGCAGTAGATATCGATTCCTTTTCTGTGGGAATCGATTCCCAACTTTTCCAGATAGAGGGAATCGATTCCCAGCCTATTGTAAAGGTTGGAAAAACATTTTTGAGCATTCTACTTTATTTTAAAGACCTTTCTAACATGTTCAATTACTTGATTGAATTTTGAAAACATGTTTTTATAAATACATGATGCTATAAATCCTTTGTGTACTCAAATGATGTTTTAATGCATGTATTTCAACAAAAATATGTTTGAGCTTACTCATGCAAGAAGTCAATTACCCTCTCAATTAATTCTAAGTCTAAAAGTATATTACTTGAGATTTCTTGGACTTAGATTCTTCTCTTGAAGCTTGAATCTTGAAGGACTTCACGAGTGTTAGTTGTTTGTTTCTTTTTTATTGTTGCAACTTGAAGCTTTCCTTCAATGCTTTGTTTGTTATCATCAAAATCCTAGAAACTTTATGTTTTGCATTGGTTCCACAATCTCCCCCTTTTTGATGATGACAAACTTAAATTAAGAAGAGGGTTAGAATAACATGAATGTTTAAAGATAATATTAGGACTCCCCCTCAATTCATACTTCTATTTAACCTTTGTAGTTTATCCTCCCCTTTTTACCTTAATGTGTGTGCCTCTTTACACACAGTGAGTGAGTTTTGGAATTTTCTCAATTTATATACTATTCTCCCCCTTTGGCGACATAAAAAAGAAGCATATAACACATAGAGATAAATAAGAGAGCAGTAATGATAACTAGCAGCCAAAGCATAATATAACAGTTCAAGAAGTAAAATAAAGCGCAGAGTCAAGCATAATAGAAAGCAAAATGTACAAAATATCTAAAGCGATAAAGGAGATAACATAGAGAGCCAAAAAGTTGAAATTATAAAAGAGAAATCTAAATGGCATCAGAGCCAGGTGGAGGAGGAGGTGTAGGTGGAGATGGAATGCCAAAGTGATGCTCAATGCGCTGTAATCGCAACTCTATACCATCTTGCCAGGAGTGGACTGCGGTGAAGCCAGGTTCCATTGAAGTCTTCAATTGATTAAGAGTAGTGAGGATGGAAGCCAAAGTATGACCCACAGAGGAAGAAGGATCAGCATGAGAGCCGGCAGGAGGAGCCTGATGAGGAGGATTATCACCCTGAATGGCATCTGAAGGTGCAGTTGCTGCTGCTGGAGGATCAATCACACGATGCCATATACCGTCAATTTTTGTGATTTGCATCTGAGCAAGCAGGTGTTCCCCAAAACAGTGTAACTCATCTTTCATAAATTCACCTTCATCATCAACTTGCTGAAAACGCATGAAACGATAAACTAGTGGGGCATAGGGAAGAAAGCCAAAGCTCTTAGCTTTCATCATGAGAGAGCAAATGTAGACAGGATAGTTGAAATCAATCCCTGAACGAATGACCCACATAAAAAATAGATCATAATCATACACAACAGAATAGTTAGAGGCCCGAGGAGATAACATATGAGAGACCACATAGTGAAGTATTCTGTTGTTCATAGTTAGCAGAGCTACACTAAACTTTGATTTAGTAACAACTGCTCCAGGTTCCACAATAGACTGAGCAAATGCGAATTTGTTGTATTCGGGAAACTCATCAGTGTATGTATGACCCGTATAAGCATGACCAAGCAAACTGGGCCATTCACTGGGTGGAATAATGAAAGTTTTCCCTTTGACAGTAGCTTTCAGAGTATTGTTTGCAAAAGACATAGTGCAGTAGAAGGCACGAACCATATCTTCTATATAATGATCATTCATAATAGCCAGCTGAAGCATGCGAGCACGACCTAACAACCCATAAATTTCAAAATCTTCATCATCAAGAAACTGAATGTCCAGAAATTTGGGCTCAATAATAGGTCTCTGAGCAAAGCTTTTCATGAAAGATGCAAGCTGAGAGGGAGTGGAAAAATATCATCCCTGAAGCAAAGAGCCTGTGGAAGATTGAGAAGCCTTTGTTCTCTTTTCTTTTGTTGTGAGGGGTCAGCCATAAAAGCAACTTGAAACCAAAGCTTGAGGGGAAATTAGTTCACTGATAATTCATGCTATTTAGACCAAATTCAAACCATTGCAAAGAAAAAAATGAAGCCAAGTACGAACCATGTGTTTGAGGGTAAGTTAAAAAGGGGATTTCTCACATATATAATGTAACATCCCACGTAATTAGGAAAAATACATAAAATATTATAAGGCATAAGAACGCATGTGTGGAAATTCGAATTACATGTGATGTTTTGTTTGGTACTCGAATTAGATGGTTACTAGTGTGGAATTAATAGTGAGTTAGGAAAATTATTTGAATTATAATGATAGGTGAGAATTCATGTGAGGCGTGTGAAACATTGGTAAAAGATGTAAGAATAAATTAATGACGACTTATAGAAAAATTAAAAATACTCATAAAACTTGGGAACTTATAATTCTTTGGGCTTGTACCTAATTAGTCACACCCCTGGGCTGTATATTTTTGGCACCCATTTTTCTTGTTTTGGCTGAAGCGTAAGGGCCATAAGGATCATCTTACATTCAGCCCAAACACTCATCTATCTTACCTTATCCTAAGAATCTCTCAAGGTAGTCCGTGATTGGTTTAGAACAAACATGGCAAAAGAAAAGAAAATAAAATCCTGTTATAACAACCCTAAATATTGTATCATGATTAATGAAGAATTATGATAATTAATAAACGAGACATTTCAGATGAAATAGTTTATGATTAAGTAAATTAGAAGTATGGGTCCAATGGACCAAAGACATAAGCATTAGGGATCCAATGAATTCATGGATCAAAGTATAACCCAACAAAGGAAGTTTTAATTCCATTTAATGTGGACAAGTCCAAGTGATACAAAGAAAGCTCTATATGATAAAGTAAAGTCCAATAAGGTAAATGAAACCCAAATCAAGTTAAAGCCCAAAGTAAGGCCATGACATAATAAACCTAAAGAAGTACTATATGACTAGGAATTAAATTAGAATTCTTTCCCTACAAGCAAGAAGCCCACGGTTTTACTAGAGAAAACAAGCTCTAAGAAGTCAATTTAAAGTGTCATAAAATCATGGAAAAATAGGCACAAATTAGGTCAGGTTAAGAGGTTAAAGGTCCATAATCTTAAGGAATAAATCATGGTCCAAAATTAAAGGAAATCTTTTCCTTCCAAGAATTTAAAATCCGCGGCCTAGGTGTAGGAAATGAATTTGATTTTATTTGATTTTCAAGCCATTAAATGCAAATCGAATTTCCTTAAGTCAAGCCAGTCAAATTCCTTTAAACAAGGAAGTTAGGATTATGATGATTAGTAGTCAATCACTTTCCCTAAATCAAGCAAATTGATGACAATATGTCAATCAATCAAATAATTCTGTTTCTTAAATCAAGGGAGCAACTTTTAATGACGATTAGTCACACATCATCAATTCCTTAAATCAAGCAATCACTAAATTTCCTTAATCAAGGAAATTGACATCATGTTCTTGTCCCTAAATTAAGCAATCTAACCTATGACAACAAATCACCACCTTACTCTCATTTAATGTGATCGAAACCTACCAGCAATCAAGTAATGGCAAGGCTTCTAGGTTGCCTATTTGAACAAGCTTTAGTCTCTCCTTTTTCCCTCTATAGCCGCGGCACTACCAAAGGAAAGAACAAAGAGTTTAGTTCATTTTGTGAAGTCCATGAATGCTTCGAAATGGTGAGTGTGTTAGTGAGAAATACCTAATTGTTCCAAGATCAAGTACAAGCCTGGATCTTAGTCCTTCTTCCTAACAATTCCACCAAAGAACCCTTCATCTCTAAGCAAGAAAATCCCTCTTCTCCTCTCTTTAAGCTTGCGGCCTTGTATGTTCAAGGAGGAAGGAAGTTCATTCAAAAAGATTCAAAGTAGTCAAAGGTCAAGAAGTGTTTCCTTAAGTTGTTGATCATCATCAAAGGTAAGCCTATGAACCTTCTTGGTTAGGAATGACATGTAAAAGCATGAAAGTGATATCCTAAGTATATGATCCCTAGAAGGCCGAACCATGTATGATAATTATAAGCATGAAGAGATGTTTAAATGATATGAAAGATGATGAAATGATGATGTTAGATTAGCATGTTTAGTAGCCTAGGTTCTAAATCAATTTTGCATGATCATAACCTTAGTTGGCCGAATATATGAGATGATGTTTTGAATGGTGCTCTAGGATTTAAATATGATAAATTATCAATAATGTTATAAGCATGTTTTAGAAGTAATCCCTTAGGTATTTTAGGGCAATAAGGCCGAATGGTATGTAGCTAAAAGAGGTTTTATTTGATTAATGTTGAAAGGATCTAACCATGTTAAGTTAATAATATAATTGAAAGCATGTTTTAAAAATTATATTCCTAGATGTTTATCTATGGTGGCCGAACCTATACATGCCTAGAATGAAATCTTTAATAATTCTATTAAGTGTTATGATGACCTAATAATGTCCTAAAACCTACACAAGTGGGTAAGTAAGCAAAACAACTCCTCTAGGTAATTAAACCTGCAAAGCCGAGACCTATACATGGATAAAACACAAATGTTGAATGTTATATAAGTTACTAAAAGATTATATGATGATGTTAGGGAGTCAAGGGAGCAAACAAGAAAGTAAAGAGATCAAAAGTTGAAAGTATACAAGTAAAGAACGACAAGCACTGTAAGTGTTTACAGTTGTTGAAGTAATCTCTCTATGTATGCCACCATTATGAAACTATGATAAGTTATGGTCTGACTGCAATATGTTTATAGTGCTTTACATTATGTGATTATGATATTTTTGAAACTTAAAACCATGCTATTAAATGTTGGCCTGTGCACTGATACTCCAGTTGCAACCTGACGAGGACTCTGGGTATCTCCGTAAGTCCGTAAAAGCCGGCAGGAATATGATGATGATGATGATGGCATGATATTTTTATATGATGATGTTAAATGTTCCATTTTGTATTGTTATTATAAACTGTTGCAGGAGTAAGCGTCATAGTTGGAGAATGCTCCAGCTGTGAACCTTACTGAGATTTTCCCCAAAATCTCACCCCCTTTGACCACCCATTTCAGGAAAAGATGAAAGAAAGTAATAAGAAAGTTATGTGGGAAAGAAAGGGTAAGAGACTGGTACGTAAAGAAGAAGAAACTCCACCTACCTGGGAAGAGAAACTAAAGGATCTAACAGATAGAGGCCTATGGACTGAGGCTATGAAATTATTAATAGAAGCTTTTCCACATTATGATTTCGATGAAGCACTAAGTACACAATGGCTAGAGGAACCACAACCACATTATGACTGGGCTTATGATGCGGCATAAATTATGTTAATAGTTTATGATTAGTTAATCTTTTTGGGATTACATTAAATAATGTTTAGTGTTATTTATTTTGTATTGACGTTTTAACGCTTTTAATTTTATATGGAATAAGTATGGTTATGTGTTTCCATTCCGCACTCTGATATTTGCATTCGTAAAGTTTAAATTTAGACTTCCGCGCGTTGAATGCATAATGAAGGTGCACCCTATATGTATTTACATTTGGGGTGTTACATTTATGGTATCAGAGCAAAATTTCGGATTAGGATGGAACACTAACCATTTGTTGTATCTATGTACAACAAGATGCCTCCACGAAGAACCCCTACGCAAGATATACAAGGACAAATTAACACGTTGCGGGACACCATCACCCAATTACAAACCAACACGGGAGATATGTTTCAGAATATAATGAATGAGATCAGAAGGAACCCAAATGCTAATGCAAACAATAACGGAGCAAGCGGCTCGGGAACAGGAGCCGGGGGTCATGGTGAAGGACCCCGACCTCCTCCAGGAAACGGTGCGGCAGGTCAAGATAACCAAGGACTACTGTTGACGTTTAGAAAGCACAAACCACCCCCCTTTCAAGGAAGTCCTGACTCAATGGCAGCTGTACAATGGCTGCAAGCAATGGACAAGATTTTTCGAGTTATCCAATGCACCGACGATCAGAAGGTGCTATTCTCGACGTACATGCTGGAAGGAGATGCTCACCACTGGTGGGCGAATGCGTCCCAACCGTTGGAAATGCAGAATGCGGTTATAACTTGGCCGTGTTCGAGGAAATGTTCTTGGAGAAATACTTTTCGATGTCAATCCGGGGTAGTAAACAAGGAGAATTTGACAAACTGGTTCAAGGAACGATGACGGTGGACCAGTATCATGCTAAGTTTAATGAGTTACTAAGATTGGCAACGTACAGAGGAGCAATGCCTTTACCAGACTTTCTGATGGCGAAGTTTCAAAGGGGTCTGAATCCCAGAATTGCTGAGCTAGTAGCCGGCAACGACCCATGTGACTTTGCAACCCTAATCAATCGATGCAGAAGAGTGGAAGCTATTGGCCAACAGAAGAAACCTGTGGAAGCTAGCGGGAATGGTTATAAAGGAAAGACTGGACCATGGCGAGGAAACAATGGAGGAAAGCCCTGGCAGCCCAGGCGAGATGACAACAAATTCAAGAGACCCGGAAACTACCGGGGAAACAACAGCCACAACAACAAACCTCCGAACTGTCCAAAATGCAAGAAGCCCCATTACGGTAACTGTCTAAGTGGAACCCCAAACTGCTACAAGTGTGGAAAAGAAGGACACTATGTCAAGAACTGTCCACTATGGGGAAACCAACAAGCAACAAAAGAAGCACCAAGGATGGGCAGAGTTTACACCCTCGATCAACACACGGCAGACCAGGCAGCTAAACTGGTCAAAGGTACGATCTATATTTGCCATGAAAATTTAGATGTACTATTTGATTCTGGTGCTACGAATTCTTTTGTCGCCGATTATGTGGCGAAAGCGTACGATTTATTTACTAATAGACTGCAAGTACCTATGCGGATCATGACCGCGACGGGAAAAGTTTCTAAGGCGTACCTACTATGTAGAGACGTCGCATTTATCTATGAAGGAAAGAAGTACAAACAGGACTTCATAGTCCTCCCACTAGAGAAGATCAATGTGATTCTAGGGATGGACTGGCTCGCCAAGCAGCGAGTGGTGATTGACTGCAGCAATCGCAGTTTGATTATCGGCAAAGAAGGAGCGGAAGAAAACTCAGCGCCTGAAACAGGAGAATGCTCCATGATGATGATGGGAACTCTTGTAGGAGAAGAAGAGATACCACTGTCCAACATTCTAGTGGTTAAGGAGTTTGAGGATGTTTTTCCCGATGATTTCACCAATTTCCCTCCAGAACGAGAGGTACAATTTTCAATTGAGCTAGTACCGGGAATTGGGCCAATTTCAATTGCGCCCTACCGTATGTCACCACTTGAACTTGTGGAATTAAAGAAGCAATTGGAAGACTTAATAAAGAAAAATTTTATCAGACCCAGTGTGTCTCCATGGGGAGCGCCAATATTATTTGTGAAGAAGAAGGACGGGTCAATGAGACTATGCACGGATTACCGACAGCTCAACAAGGTTACTGTGAAGAACAAGTACCCACTGCCTCGTATTGAGGACTTAATTGATCAGCTGAGAGGTGCAAGAGTATTTTCAAAGATCGATCTCCGATCAGGATATCATCAGATCCGGATCAAGCCGGAAGACGTTCCGAAGACAGCATTCAGATCAAGATATGGGCACTACGAGTACCTGGTCATTCCTTTCGGACTGACAAATGCCCCAGCAGTGTTCATGGGGTATATGAATCAAATATTCAAACCTTATCTGGATCAATTTGTTGTCGTGTTTATCGATGACATATTGATATACTCAAAGAGCAAGGAGGAGCATGAGGAGCATCTGAGAATCGTGCTGCAAATATTACGGGAGAAACAGTTATACGCCAAACCATCCAAATGTGAGTTTTGGCTGCCCGAGATTCAATTCCTTGGGCATGTGATATCAGATAAAGGAGTAGCGGTGGACCCCAGTAAAATCAAAGCAGTAGTTGACTGGGAGCGACCCAAGACGGTCACAGAGATAAGAAGCTTTCTTGGATTGGCAGGGTATTATAGAAGATTTATTGAAGGATTCTCGAAGCGGGTGTTACCACTCACCCGATTGACAAGGAAGGAAGTCCCTTTTGTGTGGACTGATGAATGCGAAGTTTGCTTTCAGGAGTTAAAGAAGATGCTGACGAAAGCCCCAGTGCTGACATTACCAAACCCTGAAGAACCATTTGAAGTTTATTGTGATGCCTCAAAGATGGGTTTGGGATGTGTGCTTATGCAAAATGGCAGACCAGTCGCGTACGCATCTCGACAGTTGAAGTCACATGAAGAGAATTATCCCATTCATGATCTTGAGTTGGCAGCAATCGTATTTGCTTTGAAGATATGGCGTCATCACTTATACGGTGCTACTACGACAGTATATAGTGACCACAAAAGCCTCAAGTACTTATTTGATCAGAAGGAGCTGAACATGAGACAGCGCCGATGGATGGAATTCCTGAAAGATTATGACTTTGAACTAAAGTATCATCCCGGCAAGGCGAATGTAGTTGCTGATACCTTGAGCAGAAAAGTCAGAGGAATTGCAAGTATGATGATAGCCGAACAACAATTGATTGAAGATTTTCGAGATTTAAATCTCGCAGTGGTAAACAGTGAATGCGGACAGGAATATTACGCAGTACAAATCCAAGATGAACTCTTAGAGAGGATCAAGGAAGCCCAACAAGCCGTAGATTGTTTGAAACGGTTAAGAAATCAACCTGGAGTTAGTTTAAATCAACAAGGTATAATTACCTTTCAAGGGAAAATTGTCGTCCCTACACGACTCTTGAGAGATGAAGTGATGGAAATAGCCCACAAGAGTCAGTACTCGATTCACCCAGGAGCCACCAAAATGTACGCAGACATGAAGAATAATTTCTGGTGGAAAGGAATGAAGAGAGATGTTGGAAGATTCGTAAGCAAATGTATGGTGTGCCAGAAAGTAAAGATAGAGCATCAACGACCAGCGGGCACCCTACAGCCCTTGCATATTCCCGAATGGAAATGGCAAAGTATTTCTATGGACTTTGTAACCAGTCTACCCAGAACTCAAGCAGGCTACGATGCCATCTGGGTAGTGGTCGACAGATTGACCAAGTCAGCACACTTTATACCGGTGAAAGGAACGTACACGACAGAGAAGCTGGCTCAAATTTATGTGAAGGAGATTGTAAGACTGCACGGAGTACTAGAAAGTATAATCAGTGATCGAGATCCTAAGTTTACATCCCGATTCTGGTATTCATTACAGCAGGCGTTCGGAACTCAATTACGATTGAGTACGGCGTACCATCCGCAGACAGACGGACAGACTGAAAGAACAATACAGACACTGAAAGACATGTTAAGAGCTTGCGCTTTAGAAAGAGAAGGTTGTTGGGATCAGTATCTGCCTTTGGCAGAATTTTCTTACAACAACAGTCATCATGCAAGTATAGGAATGGCCCCGTATGAAGCTCTGTATGGAAGAAGGTGTCGAACACCTGTATGCTGGGAAGAAGTGGGCGATAAAGAAATGTTTGGGCCATATATGGTGAACGAAACAACTAAGCAGATAAAGATGATTCGTGACAGGATGCAGAAGGCTCAGGACAGACAAAAGAGTTATTATGATTTGAAGCACCGACCCCTAGACTTTGAAGTAGGGGAACATGTATTTGTTAAGCTCTCTCCTATTACAGGTATTGGAAGAGCACTCGGTGTAAGAAAGTTAAGTCCGCGTTATATCGGTCCTTATCAGATTCTGAAAAGGGTGGGGCCGGTAGCTTATCAGTTGGCATTACCTCCAAATTTGGCAAATCTTCACGATGTATTTCATGTTAGCCAATTGAAGAAATATGTAGCCGATCCCTCACATGTTGTATTACCGGATGAAGTGGAAGTACGACCTAATTTGAAGATCCCGTTGGTACCAATCAAGATTCTGGATAGAGAAGAGAAGCAGCTTCGCAGCAAGGTGATACCCATGGTAAAAGTGCAATGGCAAGGAAGGACTCCCGAAGAAGCAACTTGGGAGCGAGAAGATGAGATTAGACAGAAGTACCCCGAGTTATAGTAATTTTCGGGACGAAAATTTTATTAGTGGGGGAGGATATAACAACCCTAAATATTGTATCATGATTAATGAAGAATTATGATAATTAATAAACGAGACATTTCAGATGAAATAGTTTATGATTAAGTAAATTAGAAGTATGGGTCCAATGGACCAAAGACATAAGCATTAGGGATCCAATGAATTCATGGATCAAAGTATAACCCAACAAAGGAAGTTTTAATTCCACTTAATGTGGACAAGTCCAAGTGATACAAAGAAAGCTCTATATGATAAAGTAAAGTTCAATAAGGTAAATGAAACCCAAATCAAGTTAAAGCCCAAAGTAAGGCCATGACATAATAAACCTAAAGAAGTACTATATGACTAGGAATTAAATTAGAATTCTTTCCCTACAAGCAAGAAGCCCACGGTTTTACTAGAGAAAACAAGCTCTAAGAAGTCAATTTAAAGTGTCATAAAATCATGGAAAAATAGGCACAAATTAGGTCAGGTTAATAGGTTAAAGGTCCATAATCTTAAGGAATAAATCATGGTCCAAAATTAAAGGAAATCTTTTCCTTCCAAGCATTTAAAATCTGCGGCCTAGGTGTAGGAAATGAATTTGATTTTATTTGATTTTCAAGCCATTAAATGCAAATCGAATTTCCTTAAGTCAAGCCAGTCAAATTCCTTTAAACAAGGAAGTTAGGATTATGATGATTAGTAGTCAATCACTTTCCCTAAATCAAGCAAATTGATGACAATATGTCAATCAATCAAATAATTCTGTTTCTTAAATCAAGGGAGCAACTTTTAACAACGATTAGTCACACATCATCAATTCCTTAAATCAAGCAATCACTAAATTTCCTTAATCAAGGAAATTGACATCATGTTCTTGTCCCTAAATTAAGCAATCTAACCTATGACAACAAATCACCACCTTACTCTCATTTAATGTGATCGAAACCTACCAGCAATCAAGTAATGGCAAGGCTTCTAGGTTGCCTATTTGAACAAGCTTTAGTCTCTCCTTTTTCCCTCTATAGCCGCGGCACTACCAAAGGAAAGAACAAAGAGTTTAGTTCATTTTGTGAAGTCCATGAATGCTTCGAAATGGTGAGTGTGTTAGTGAGAAATACCTAATTGTTCCAAGATCAAATACAAGCCTGGATCTTAGTCCTTCTTCCTAACAATTCCACCAAAGAACCCTTCATCTCTAAGCAAGAAAATCCCTCTTCTCCTCTCTTTAAGCTTGCGGCCTTGTATGTTCAAGGAGGAAGGAAGTTCATTCAAAAAGATTCAAAGTAGTCAAAGGTCAAGAAGTGTTTCCTTAAGTTGTTGATCATCATCAAAGGTAAGCCTATGAACCTTCTTGGTTAGGAATGACATGTAAAAGAATGAAAGTGATATCCTAAGTATATGATCCCTAGAAGGCCGAACCATGTATGATAATTATAAGCATGAAGAGATGTTTAAATGATATGAAAGATGATGAAATGATGATGTTAGATTAGCATGTTTAGTAGCCTAGGTTCTAAATCAATTTTGCATGATCATAACCTCAGTTGGCCGAATATATGAGATGATGTTTTGAATGATGCTCTAGGATTTAAATATGATAAATTATCAATAATGTTAGAAGCATGTTTTAGAAGTAATCCCTTAGGTATTTTAGGGCAATAAGGCCGAATGGTATGTAGCTAAAAGAGGTTTTATTTGATTAATGTTGAAAGGATCTAACCATGTTAAGTTAATAATATAATTGAAAGCATGTTTTAAAAATTATATTCCTAGATGTTTATCTATGGTGGCCGAACCTATACATGCCTAGAATGAAATCTTTAATAATTCTATTAAGTGTTATGATGACCTAATAATGTCCTAAAACCTACACAAGTGGGTAAGTAAGCAAAACAACTCCTCTAGGTAATTAAACCTGCAAAGCCGAGACCTATACATGGATAAAACACAAATGTTGAATGTTATATAAGTTACTAAAAGATGATATGATGATGTTAGGGAGTCAAGGGAGCAAACAGGCAAGTAAAGAGATCAAAAGTTGAAAGTATACAAGTAAAGAACGACAAGCACTGTAAGTGTTTACAGTTGTTGAAGTAATCTCTCTATGTATGCCACCATTATGAAACTATGATAAGTTATGGTCTGACTGCAATATGTTTATAGTTCTTTACATTATGTGATTATGATATTTTTGAAACTTAAAACCATGCTATTAAATGTTGGCCTGTGCACTGATACTCCAGTTGCAACCTGACGAGGACTCTGGGTATCTCCGTAAGTCCGTAAAAGCCGGCAGGAATATGATGATGATGATGATGGCATGATATTTTTATATGATGATGTTAAATGTTCCATTTTGTATTGTTATTATAAATTGTTGCAGGAGTAAGCGTCATAGTTGGAGAATGCTCCAGCTTTGAACCTTACTGAGATTTTCCCCAAAATCTCACCCCCCTTGACCACCCATTTCAGGAAAAGATGAAAGAAAGTAATAAGAAAGTTATGTGGGAAAGAAAGGGTAAGAGACTGGTACGTAAAGAAGAAGAAACTCCACCTACCTGGGAAGAGAAACTAAAGGATCTAACAGATAGAGGCCTATGGACTGAGGCTATGAAATTATTAATAGAAGCTTTTCCACATTATGATTTCGATGAAGCACTAAGTACACAATGGCTAGAGGAACCACAACCACATTATGACTGGGCTTATGATGCGGCATAAATTATGTTAATAGTTTATGATTGGTTAATCTTTTTGGGATTACATTAAATAATGTTTAGTGTTATTTATTTTGTATTGACGTTTTAACGCTTTTAATTTTATATGGAATAAGTATGGTTATGTGTTTCCATTCCGCACTCTGATATTTGCATTCGTAAAGTTTAAATTTAGACTTTCGCGCGTTGAATGCATGATGAAGGTGCACCCTATATGTATTTACATTTGGGGTGTTACACCTGTCACATGCATCCTCTTTGTTCAGCGCTGAAATGGGCAGCAAGCAAGTTGATGGCTTCTGCCATTAGGCAACTTTTGGCAGCCTTGTTAACATGCAGCCTATGGAAGGAAAGAGGTCAGATCTACATGTTAGTTGATTAGTCAGAAATCCCTTAGCCATTCTTTTCTCTTGTGCGCATGAGTGAGAGAAATTTCTGATTACTAGTGAAGATTAGCCAAGTGCATTCAGCTTTCTAAATATTCAACCATTGAGAGAAGTGTGTCCAGTTTGCATGTGATCCAATTGGAGCAGAAATTCTACACCCTTTTGACCTCCTTTTATGCGTAAGAGAGGAGAGAGTGAGCCAAACAATTCTGAACTTATAGCTATTTTTAAATCACCAAACTAGGCTTCATTCCTCCACCCAAAATAGCGCTGTATGTAGGAGAAAACTAGTCATTTCCTTCCTCCCTCATTCTCAAGACCGTAGGCCTTAGCAAAGGAGACCAACCAAAATTTGAATTCCCTCTCCTCTTCCCCTATAAACCGTGAACCCCATTGGAAGAAAACAAATATCTTAAACACCTTCCATCCTCCTTGAGACCGTGGCACATATAAAGAGTGGACTCAAGAGTTAACTTCACATTTTTCTCCTCCAAAAATTGTGGAACTGTTTGAGGTTATACCAGATTTGTAATCACATTCTGACTCTCCTTTCCTTACTCGGTGACGCACCATTATCCAAGAGGTAATATGTTGTCTCTGTTTACTCTTGTTCTTGCGTTCCCTTATCTCTTGTGGTTGAAGGAAATATTCTGTCTCATGTAGTAACCAACTTAAGCTGATTTTACTCCCCTCATTCTTGCGCGCGTCACCATTTGAGACGTGTGGAGCTGCTGTTTCGTAGGGCTTGGAAGGAAGTGGTGTTAGTCCTTGTTCTATTCGAGTTTCTTGTGTGCTGCAAGAGAGGTAAGCACAAAACATCTCTTTCTTTTCTCTAGCCAAGCCGTGAAGCATGATAGGAAGTAGCCTTGTATTTTCTTTAGCCTTATTATTATTTATGTCGTATTGATAACGTTGGGTCATAGTTTAAATGCATGAAAGGAATAAGCTTTGATATGATCTTCCTAAAAGAAGTGGGGCTGTTTGGTTGTGATTTAGTGTACATCAAATTAAAATAAAATGGGCAGTATGCTTAGACTACTTGTAGAGCTCCGTAGCTAAATTTGTTGAGTTTGGAAATAATGATCCTTGATGTTTTTGCTTGGGAAAACCGATTCTGTTTTGGTGACCCTTAATCTATACTAAGCCCTATTTAAATCAAATAGACAGCGGGACATATATGTTTTCTTTTCGCACCATGGGACTAAGGAAGTAAATATCTTATGAATAAAACTTTGAGGATTTTTCGTACAAAAAACCGAATCTGTTTGGGGTTGGAAATCTTAGGATTTTTCACTGTTAAACGTTGGTAAAAATTAATATGAAGTCAGAATATTATTTGGGAAGAAAACATGATTAAAACTGATTGGGATTTTAGGATAGAGAGGAGTGAAAACGTTACTGCGTATAAGAATTAATATGGCAAACGATTCTGATTTGTAATGTTTCTGCTTAGGTATGCATAGCTCTTGAGTGAGGATCATCTCGTTGCTGTTTGGTAAATTATTTTGTGGCAAGCGAGGTATGTGTTAGGCGGTATTACCTGATGTGACTATTAACTAGTGTATAAATTTTGAATTGTTGCTCACATGTGCTTATGATTATTCTGCCATAAATGATGAAATTATTCTACCTATTGAAATGTTATGATTATGGAAATTCTGTTATGAAAAGAAAGAAAGGCTTGGCAGTATGGCATCTCATGTACAAGAAGTATATGTTATGAAATGATGATATATGCATGCACCGTACATCATACCGCACTTGTCTTTCTGTTTGTGTGTGACAGCATAGCATGGCATGCATGTACCAAATTCATGTTAGTCTTGAGTCTTAGAATAGTTATATCTATAGGACCATGTGATTGAGCACGCATCATATAGGCATCCCTTGATATCAGGGTACTGGGACAGTTGGCGTCAGTCCGCATAGGCCACAGTGGAATTACCCAAATGATGGTGTCGTGCATGGAATTTCCACTGTGATGGCACGCGCACGACGGTGCTATGAGCGTGATGAAGGCGTTATATACGCAATATGATATATAATGAAAAGGATATATGATGAAAAAGGTTATATGATGAAAAAGATTTCATGTTTGAAGCGACTGTTTATAATTTTGTGCCTAGTTTAATACTGTTGCATTATTGGTTTTGTTGCCACACTATTGGGATTTCTCTCACCCCTTTGGGGCTGCTATTTTTACAAAATGGCAGGAGGACGTAAAAGCTTTTGGGGACTTGGATATTTGCTGTTGGCTTCTACTGTTTTGGGCATGCTGCTATTGATGTGATATTTTATGGATGACTGTATGAAATTGAGAAGCTTTTATTACTGTGAAATATGATTTATTATTGCATTACGATTTTATGACCAGCAAGTATTTTGGAAACAGATGTTGAAACGTTTGCGAAAAGGATTTTGACATGTTATCTAAATGCTGAATTTTGAAAAGTCTTTGCGAGCACTTTGTAAGTTGCCGTACTGGGGCTACAGACCTCCAATTTTCTTATAATTTATATGCATGCGTAGCCCCAGGTGTCTAGTTTCACTATATATAAACCTTGCAATGAAATTCTGAAAGATCGATTTATTATGAATTTTACCAGCCATGACGTTTGTGATATTTTCACTGTTTTATCTCTTATTTTGCGAGTTATGTTTCGAGGGGCAAACGAACTCCAAATCACGATTATTTTATATGAACGTGAAGCCCCAGATGTCTAGCTTCTAGATTACAAATAATATTTTTTTGAATCGTTGAACTGGATTTTATACGAATTTTTAAAGACAGCAAGGTCTATCAGGAAATTTATATTTTTAGTAAGTTGAAGAAATTTTGCGTACTCTGATTTTTGTAATTAACCAGATCACCTCTTTAGTTTTAATTGGCAATGTAAAAGCAATTTTTTCAGTCTCTAAAATACTATTAAAGAACTCTTATTCCGCTTAGCAAACAACTCTCTTGGAGGCCTACAAGAGAGGGTGTTACATATAACATTTTGAAGCCAAATATAAGAGTCCGAACCAAATTCAGGCTATTTCACAAAATGAAGCCAATTACCACTATAATAATGTTGTGAGGATTTTTCACAGATATAATAGTAAGTTAAAATGGAGCAGGGAAAGGAAATCATCACAGACATAAATCCTAAACCCACAAAATGTAACACCCTCCCTTGTATGCATCCAAGAGAGTTGTTTGCTAAGCGGATTAGAGTGCTTTCTTTATATTTAAAAATGCTGAAAAATAATCTTGATGTTGCTAATTAAAACTTATAATTGAAATCGAATTACTTACGAAAAATCAGAGTATACTTTTAAAATTCCTTAACTTGCTGAGAATATTATTTTCCTGGCAGACGTTGCTGTCTTGAAAAATTCGTATAAAATCAAGTTCAACGACCCAAAAAATATTCTTTGTAATATGGAAAGAGCATGTCTGGGGCTTCGCGTGCAAATAAAATAATAAAAAATCGGAGTTCGTTTTCCCCTCGTAACATAACTCGCAAAACTGTTTATAAATCAGCACTTAGCAAAACATTCAGAAATTATTTTCGCAAAACGTTTTCAGAATTTTTCCAAAGTACTAGATAATCATAAAAGTTTCACAACAACAATAAAATCATGGTTCCAACAATAGTCTAAGGTTCTCCACATAACAATAGTACAGTCATCTAACGTCATGCAACAGACAAAATAGCAGCAAGTCCAAATAGCAACAATTAACAGTAAATATCCAAATAATCCATGTGCTCATATGCTCTTTCGTCCTCCTGCAATTTATAAAAATTGCAACCCCAAAGGGGTGAGAAAAATCTCAGTAGTGTGATAGCAAAACCAATAATGCAACAATATTAAACTAGGCACAAAATTATAAAACAGTCGCATCAACATTTCATTTTCCTGATAAATCTTAACCTTTCATAGTGTGTATATAACGCCATCATTACGCTCTTAGCACCATCGTGCGCGTACTTAACATATCATAGTGCATATATAACGCCATCATTACGCTCATAGCACCGTCGTGCGCGTACATACACAGTGGATATTCCATAATGGCTCCCTCAAAGGTGAATTCCAACTGTGGCCTATGCGAACGGAAGCCAAGTGTCCCATACCCTGGTACCGGAGGGATGCCTATATGATGCGTGCTCAAACGAATGCATATTTATATATATATTATTATTATCCAATGCAACATGAAATTTATCCACGTATGCCATGCTATGTGTAACACTCTGTATATATCCGGTAATGTTATCATACTATCGTATTAAGCAGCCTTAATTTAAAATTGCGGAATATCTTTTTCTTTTCAATTATGATGTCATTATCATTACCAACTTGCTTATTAATCAATTAATAAAACATCGCCTGTATGTAATTGCAATAAAACAGCTAACTGAAGTACCTCATAACATAGATAATAAAAGTGTGGCTCTAGTCACGGAACTACAACAACGTAGACCGGACCATCTAACAGTTTATACAACTCCAATCTAAAAGTACTAACATAAAGTGTCATGGACAATCCCCATGCTCACTCAAATAAGGCAACACGCCCAACATCAGTCTCAACAACAACATAATCATAAATAGCGGAAAACATAAACAGCATCCAAATCCAGTCATGGCAGCAATACAACATAGTATCACAATCAGCTAAGCTCTGGCCTCCTGCCGCCAGAGGCATCAGTCACCATACTACCTGAACCTGAAATAAGCATTCCCCAAACGTGGGGTGAGATCTCTAAACAAGAAATCTCAGTAAGAGAAGGGGTCCTCAAGGATCTTCCACCCCAAGCTCACTTGCATGTGCAATATAAGTTTAAAAGCAGTTCATCATCATCAGTTCTAAAATTGTGCAATGCAGCAGATAATCATGTCATGTGTGTCAATTCTATTCTACTGGCCAGAGAAATGCAGGATTTATATACGCCAAATACCCACACTAGTGCAAGATGCCACTTGCATTCACCCCGGATCACCATATCGTATGACGCCACATACTCAGGCTTACTGTCAAGATGAAACAACACATGCATATTAAAAGCCATTACACATAAAGCTCAACAGCATTTCAAATATCCAAAGCATGTAACACAGCATGCATATAACCATACCCCCATGGGACATGGTGGAACCACAACATGGCTAAACCGAGGACAAGAAAGCTTACCTTGCAAGCTAACACCCAACGCCAAGAGTCCACAGCTCAAAGTCCAAACACAGCAGATTCACAATCTGTTATGGACCAACAATATATCATTAACATGCACCGCAAGCATACAATATTAAGACAACGCCTTTCCTTTACGTTTCACGTCTTAAGGCTCCATACCAAGCCATAAGCCCTTAATCACTTGATTCTGACTTAGTTCATCAATTACAGAAGTTCAACTTCATCAATCTAGGGTCCGCAAACCCCCAATAGCCTACTGTACACACAACACAACTACTGTTCTACGAAATCCCAGAATATCCGGATATTCCTCGGGACCATATCCGGATATGCAATATCCGGATATTTCACTGTACATATCCGGATATACAATATCCGAATATCCAGATTCCCACATCCGGATATCCAATATCCGGATATCACATATCCGAATATTTCTCGGGCAGATATCCGGATATTTCACGACAGAATGCAAAAACTGCATTTCGTGAAGATATCCTTCCAAGGTTCCATTTTTAACATTTTCAAACGTTAAAGCATGCATCTTTATACTGTTTAAGGGTCATACCACTGTTGGTTACTTGTTTAACTCTTTAAACATGCAAAGGCACCTCTTTTATTCATCAAAACACATGATCATGGTTGGTACAACTCACTAAAGCTCAAAACAGAGGATGAAAGGCTCTTGGAGCTCTCAAATTTGCCTCTACAAGTCTGACCTTCAAGGCACACGAAAATGACTTCACAAAGGTTGGTTCTTAGAGCTCCAACAACCAAGTAAGAAGCTCACACCCTTACACAAGGCCACTCAGCCCACAAACTGTCTTCAAACAGCCCCTCAACTCAGAACCAAAGCTCTTTACACACTCACAAAGGCCACTCACACAAGGCTCAAGTGTTTGGAGATGAAGAAACCAAGCAAAAGTGACACTTGATCTCCAAAATGGTGAAGAAAACTCAATGAAACAGTAGCAAGAACAGACCAGCCACCCAACTCACGTAGAGAAACTGAATGCCTAGGGTTTTGTGTCTAACAAGCCTATTTATAGTCACTTAACCAATTAACACACAGTATTAACTTTAATTGCTACGCTTAGCATTTTAATCCCAAACTTTGGAATCTGAAACTACACATTTTTCCAAGAATTATCATATTTTTGTTATAATTTTCTGAGCACCTTTCTGGTACGCGCTTTTCATAGCCAGTACCGGTTTCTAGCACCAGTTCTCATTATTTGGACTTGAAACTCGTTTTACAAGTCCTACATATTATTCTAGTAATTATCATGCACTTATTATAATTTTCTGGGATACTTTTTCGGTGCGCATTTATACCGACTAGCAGAACTGGTGCACTTTTCTTCCGAAAAACGACTTTCAGCATTCTTAATCACTTACTATAATTATTAAAGCCTCATAATAATTATTAGGGTCAATTATGGAATTATTTCTTATTTCTCATAATTTATTAATTAAATTCCTTAATTAACGGTGCGGGTTCTTACATTCACCCCACCTTTTTAGGATTTTGACCTCAAAATCAGAAACATACCTGGTCGAAACTCGGGGTACTGCCGGAGAAGCTCGTCCTCACGCTCCCAAGTACACTCCTCAAGAGTTCTTCCGGTCCACTGCACTTTGACCATCGAAATGATCTTGCTCCTCAGCTGCTTCTCGCCACGATCGAGAATCTTTAGTGGTCCGACGGGAGTCTTTAGGTTCTCCCAAACCTCCACATCATTCGGTTGCACCACGTGCGACGGATCTGCTATGTACTTCCGAAGCTGAGACACGTGAAACACGTCGTGGATGTTAGCCAAGTTCGGAGGCAAGGCAAGCTGGTAGGCAACAGGTCCTACTCTACCAAGAATCTGGTATGGCCCAATAAACCGCGGGCTCAGCTTCCTCACTCCGAGTGCCCGTCCAACACCGGTGACAGGTGAAAGTCTCACAAACACGTGCTCACCCTCACTGAACTCCAGTAGACGATGCTTGACATCGTAATAGCTCTTCTGGCAATTCTGCGCCTGCTTCAACTTTTCTCTGATCATCTGGATTTACTGGGTGGTATCTTGGACAAAGTCCAAGCCAAACAACTCACAATCCCCAACCTCAGACCAGCAGGTAGGTGTACGACACCTTCTACCGTAGAGCACCTCGTAGGGTGCCATGCCCAGGCTAGCATGAAAACTGTTGTTATACGAAAACTCCACCAATGGAAGGTACCTATCCCATGTCGATCCCTGCTTCAACGTGCAAGCCCGCAACATGTCCTCCAAGGTCTGGATAGTCCGCTCAGTCTATCCATCAGTCTGAGGGTGATAAGCTGTACTCAATCTCAACTGAGTACCAAAAGCTCCCTGCAGCGCCTCCCAGAACCGAGATGTGAACTTCGGGTTCCTATCACTAATGATACTCTCGGGCACCCCGTGAAGCCTCACGATCTCGCGAACATAAAGCTTGGTCAACTGCTCTGTAGTGAAGCTCACCTTCACTGGAAGAAAATGGGCAGACTTTGTCTAGCTGTCCACAATGACCCATATCGAGTCACAATCAACCTGAGTCTTCGGAAAACCCACAATGAAGTCCATGGAAATGCTCTCCCATTTCCACTCTGGAATCTCAAGAGGTTGAAGCTTACCAGAAGGCTTCTGGTGTTCAATCTTCACCTTCTGGCAGATCAAACACTTGGACACATACACAACTATGTCCTTCTTCATTCCTGACCACCAGAAATTTCTTTTCAGGTCTTGGTACATCTTTGTAGCACCAGGATGAACAGTAAACTGTCTCTTATGGGCCTCCGCCATAACCTCTTCGGTCAAGGGACCTCGAGGAATCACAACACGCTTCTGAAACAACAGAAGTCCATCCTCATTCCAAGACACACCGTCTTGGTTCTTCACATAGTCGAGACACTATCTCTGCACTTGCGCCTCTTGGATCTTCTCCATAAGCTCATTCCTGACTCTCACAGTCTCCATCTCGAGAAGTGAACCCCCAAACAACATGGTCACCTTCAGATCTCGAAATTTCTCTATGAGGTTGAAGTCACCCATCGTCAAACTGGATAGACTCACAGATTTCCGACTCAAAGCATCAGCTACCACATTGGCCTTGCCAGGATGGTACTTCAACTCAAAGTCGTAGTCCTTCAGAAACTCCATCCATCTTCTCTGCCTCATGTTCAGCTCTTTCTGATCAAACAAATACTTCAAGCTCTTGTGATCACTGAACACCGCAAACTGCATGCCAAACAGGTAATGCCTCCAAATCTTGAAAGAAAACACAATCGCAGCCAACTCCAAATCATGAGTCGGGTAGTTCTCCTCATGAGACTTCAACTGCCTCGAAGCAAAAGCAACAGCTCTACCAGACTGCATCAACACACATCCAACCCCTTTCCAGAAGCATCACAGTAAAGCTTAAACTGCTCCTCAGGATCAGGAAGGATCAACACAGGTGAAGTAGTCAACCTCTCCTTCAACTCCTGAAAGCAATCCTCACACTCGTGAGTCCACACAAATGAAGTCTCCTTTCGGGTAAGGCGAGTCAATGGGAGAACCATCATGGAGAAACCCTTGATGAACCTCCGATAGTAACCTGCCAAACCTAAGAAGCTCCTCACCTCCGTAACTGTCTTGGGCCTCTCCCAATCCAGTACGGCCTCAATCTTGTTGGGATCCACTCCAACTCCAACTGCTGAAATCACATGCCCCAGAAACTTGACTGATTTGAGCCAAAACTCACACTTAGAAGGCTTAGCATAAAGCTTTTTCTCCTTCAGCACTTGCAGAACAATCCTCAGATGCTCTGCATGCTCCTCTTCAGTCTTGGAGTAAATCAGAATGTCATCAATGAAGACGATCACAAACTGATCCAGATACGGCTGGAAAATCCTGTTCATGTAATCCATGAACACTGCCGGCGCATTGGTGAGTCCGAACGTGTAACATCCCACATAATTAAGGAAATGTATATATCTTATTATAAGGTATAAGCATGCATGGATGACAATTAGAATCATGTGGGTTATGTGTTTGATTTTCGAATCCTGTGGTTAGTAGTAGGGAATTATAATGTGCTAGGGAAATTACTTGAATAATTATTATAGTTGCGAATTTACCTTAGACATATGAAATTTAAATGATAAAGTATAATAATGTATTAATTGTAATCTATGAAAGAAAAGGAATTTTGTTGGGCCGAAGCATAAGGCCTTAGAAGGCACAATGTGATCAGCCCAATTTCCCCTCTCATTGTTGAAAGCTATCCTATCTTAGTAATTTCACAAGGTTACTTTCCATTGGGTAGTATTTACACATGGCAACAAAGCTTGATCCATTGTGTATTCTTTTCACTTGTGCGCCTAGGGGACCGTTGGTGATCAGAAAATTCTGATCAAAGTGATACAAGGTTGTCCTCTTTCCCTCCTTACGTGTAGGACCATCCAAAGCAAGCAAGTTGCTTGTAAGAATAGCTTTAAACATTCACATGTGTGCTCTAGAAGACAACCCAAAAAGGGCATCAGAAAATCTGATCACAGCTTTACTTTATGACACAAAGCTATACCCTCTCTTTCCTTTTTATTTCCACGCACAAAGACTGCACAAAAGCAATCAGATTTCTTGTAAGACTAACCCTAAACCTCACTTTATTTCATGCATCCAATGGTTGATAAGTGGTCATCCTTGCATGCATTTGTATTGGCTCAAACATGTCACACTTCAACCCCATTGGTGCGCTCCAAATGAGGGAAGTCTTCAGCATTGTTAAGACACTTCACAATTTAAATCTACCTCAACTTCATTCTCTCCTCACTCAAGCGTTGCTGAAGATAGAAACCAAGCCAAATTACTTTGTTTTCTTCCACCCTTAAACCGTAGCATCATTAGAGAGACAAAACAAGGAACACCTTCATATCTTTCCTATATTTTCCATCTAAAACCGTGGAGTCTCTTGGAGTCAACCAAGGATTTTTATCATATCTTGTCTCTATATCTTCTCTCTCGGTTGTGCACCATAGTCCCTAGAGGTAAAACGTTGCCTCTACTTATCATCTTTTATGATTTACGTCATGAGGTTTGAAGGAGACATTCATGACTAACTTAAGTTAAAACCTTTTCTTTCCTCTCCTCTTTTCACATGGTCGGCCTTGAAGAGAAAAGCTTGCTGTTTTGAGTAGATTAAAGCTTGAAGTAGTGTCCTTGGTTCCATTCGGTTTTACCTTGTGCTCCGCCAAGAGGTAGGCACGAAAATCCCTCCACCATTCTCTTGTTTTAAATAGTGAAGCATGACTTAGAAAATAGCCTTTCGTTTGTAAATTTTATGCCTTTAGGTTCTGTTTTGAGTCTTAAATTAAAAGCTTTTGGGATAAAACGAAAATGATCTTAAATATTAAAGAGGTAGGAATGTTTGCATGTTATATATGTATCTAGGATTTTCCTTGAAACAAAGTTATGACAACAACATCTTATGCACCATTGTAGCGCACCGACTAGAGTAGTAAGTTTTAGGAAAATTTATTCCTTTGAAAACGTTATCGTATGTTGACCTTCAGCTCACTGTTTTGTCATAAATTATTCACTGTTTTACTGAAGGAAAACGTTCGCTGTTTTGATAAAAAATGCTCACTGTGTTAAGAGAAAAGCGTTGCTGTTTGCTTACTGTTTTAATCACTGTTTCGCTAAAAAAAAAGGGTTGTTTGCTTACTGTTTCGCTCACTGTTTCGCTGAAAAAACGATGTTGTTTTACTCACTGTTGCTGTAAAATGTCCACTGTTTTATTAGAAAATGTTCACTGTTTTATTGGAAAAACGTTCACTGTTTTAAGATAAAACGTTCACTGTTTTAAGATAAAACGTCCACTGTTTTGCTCACTGTTTTGGGTGAAGATACTCAACGTTTGCTCACTGTTTTACATGGAATTGATCACTGCTTTTTTTTCACAAGTTAGCATTAAAGAAGGTCAAATGAGAGTCAAGAATAATTTTAGAAAAAGGAACCGATTTAGTGAAGTGATGTAAGGATATGTAGGCTTGAGGAATTGTTGTCAAATTATTAAAATTTAAGTGAAACGTATGCTGATTTATTATAATGTAAAATAGGTGTGAAAAATCTTTGAGACGTTCGACTGTTTCATTGTGAATCGGTAAAGTAAGTTTCGACGTACGAGGTATGTGTAGGCGGTATTACCTATTGTGACTATTAGCTAGTGTATGAAATTGTGATGTGTTGCTCACATATGTCCTATGTTATTTTATGATGAGGATATGGCAATGGTAAGAATATGAAATGATGATAATGCTATGTGCATGCATTTTTACATCATGGTGCATTTTTCTGTTGGTGTGTGACTGCATTTCATGGCATGTAAACGCTAGATTCATATAGGCCTTGAAATGTAGAATAGTTATCTACAGGATCATGTGTATGAGCACGCATCATATAGGCACCACCGGGACACTTGGCATCCGTCCGAATAGGCCACAGTGGGATTCAATAAATGAGGGTGCTGTTGCATGGAATTCCCACTGTGTATGCACGCGCACGACGGTGCTATAAGCGTGATGATGGCGTTATATACGCAATATGATATATGATGAAAAGGATAAATGATGAAAAGGATTTTATGTTTGAAGCGACTGATTATGATTTTGTGCCTAGTTTAATATTGTTGCAGTATGGTTTTGTTGCCACGCTACTGGGATTATTCTCACCCCTTTGGGGCTGCAATTTTTAAATTGCAGGAGGGCGTAAGAGCAATTGAGGACTTGGATGTTTGAGTTTTGCTGTAATTTGCTGCTGAATGGAATTATTCTCTGCTGACTGTTTTAAGTTTCGGATGACTGTATTATGTGGTACTTGATTATTTTTGGATGACTGTAAAACTATGATTTATTTCTGCTTTAAGTCTTCTACGAACAGCGGCTATTTTAAGAAAATCTGAAAACGTTTGGTCAAAGGGAATTTTTCTAAATGTTGTATTATCAACAGTTTTCGGTCAACTTATAAGTTACGTTTCAAGGGGCAAATGACCCCCGATTTACTATTATTTTATATGCACGCGAAGCCCCGAGCGTCTACTTTCAGATTTTGGAAACCGTACAAAAATATTTTGAAAGCTCGATTTTATATCAATATTTAAAAGGAGTACGGTTTTTCTTAAATTCTCACCATTTTTATCAGCAACACATTTTAAGTTCTTTTCGTCAAAATCTCCCTTAGATTCAGCTTTCCGCTACAATTTCTCAAGGATTTTCAAAGAAAAAGTTATATCCGTTTCCGCAACTCTAATAACGATTAGCAAACGACTCTCTTGGATGCATACAAGAGAGGGTGTTACACTAATTGGTATTAGAGCAGTTTTGATTCATGGTGACTGTCTTTGATTGAATTGTTTGCTATTTGTTGAATTGTTTGATGACTGTTAAGAGTTTGCTGCCTGCTAGATGATGAATTGTTTGGAATATGTGTTAAATTGTCATAGTTAGGATTGTAGCATTAAATAGTAATAGTGACAGATGCACTACTAACTTATCTGATTTGAACTTGAGTACCTACTTGGAATTGCTGTCATAAATACCTTGCAGTGAGTCTGATCAGCTCATTTCCTGATATTGTGAGTGCAGAGACATGGCAGGTACTCGTGGTTCCACTCAGGGAAGAACGGGAAATGCGCCTGACGAGTTAATTACCACGATCGGTGGGTTGGCCACTTTTGTGCAAAATATGAGCCAAGAGTGGAGGGACTACCAACAACAGCACCCGAACCAACCCCCACTGCAAGACAATGCAGAACAAATTGCCAGACAAAGGCTGAAGGATTTCCGTAATTTCCAACCACTTGTATTTGAAGGTGGTGACAATCCCGAAGCCGCAGCAAAGTGGCTGCAGATGATGGAGCATATTTTTGAGCGAATGGGATGTCCAGAAGCTCAGAAACCGGATTATGCCTCCTACCAGCTAACCGGAGAAGCATTAACATGGTGGACTGGCGCTAGAGCTCTGCTGCGAGCTCAGAACACTGACTTGACTTGGGCCGTATTCAGACGGGTATATCTGGATAAATACTTTCCAAAAGCAATGAGAAGAATGAAGCACACCGAGTTGCTGTCTTTGAGGCAAGGGAATATGTCTATCAATGAATACATCGCAAAGTTTGCTCAGCTGATGGAGTATGCAAATTTCGATCGAAACATCTATGATGAGGAATGGCAGGTGGAAAAAATTTGAAAGCGGACTGCACCCGGAGATCAGAAAGCTCATGCTGACCACGGCTGTTCGTACTCTGCCAGAGATCATTAATCAGAGTCGGCAGGCGGAGGACATTATCAGTGAAGCAAGAAATTTGAACAGACAACTGGTGCAACAGCAGGGAGGAAGCAGAGTGGGCAGATTCTTTAAGAAGATCACCGGAATGAACAAAGGAAAGGGTCCGCAGATGCAGGCTCGGGCTGGGAGTTTCAAGAGGAATAATGCTCCTGGTCAGTCATCAACAGGACGTCAGGGTTCCAATGCTTGTGCCGTTTGTGGGAAAAATCATGCTGGAGTCTGTTTACGTGGAAGCAACACCTGTTACAGATGCGGTCAGCCAGGACATTTCACTTATAATTGTCAAAATAATGCTAATCAGCAACCTGCTCAGGCTCAGGTATTCACCCTTGATGCTAATGAAGCTCAGAAGTATCCCAATTTGATTCGAGGTAACATAATTCTTAATGGTTGTCCTATTTCTGCTATTTTTGATTCTGGAGCATCTGGTTCGTTTATGGCAAACCATATAGCTATGAGGATAGGGATCACCCCAACCCCATTACCCTATGAGTTACACATCAGTACCCCCACTGGAGGATCGTGCACAGCCTCAGAAATTTGCAGAGGCGTTCTTTTGATGTATGAGGGAAGCGTTTATACAATCAACTTAGTGGTTCTACCGGTTTTCAATTTCGAAGTGATTATCGGTATGGACTGGTTGGCAGAGAACAGGATCACCTTGGACTGTCAAGCAGGGAAGATCATTGTTCCTCCAAGAGACGGTAATTTTCTGCCTTTTGCTACTATCTCTTTATTGCAAACTCGTAAAGAGCTCCTTCGGGGAGCTGCAGGTTATCTCTTGTCGATCGAGGCTGAGACCTCGGCTGAAAAGCCAATTCAAAATGTACCAGTGGTGAACGAATTCGAGGAAGTGTTTCCTGATGACATTCCTCGATTACCCCCTCAGCGGGAGATAGAATTTTCCATTGAACTTATCCCCGGAGTAGGACCTATTTCCATTGCTCCATACCGTATGGCACATTTGGAACTCCGAGAGTTAAAGAAGCAAATAGAAGAACTGTTGGCAAAGGAATTCATAAGACCTAGCACTTCTCCCTGGGGTGCACCAGCCATTTTGATAAAGAAGAAAGATGGTAGTCTATGACTGTGTGTGGACTATCGTCAGTTGAACAAGGTGACGGTGAAGAATAAGTATCCACTGCCGAGGATTGATGATTTGATGGATCAACTCAGAGGTGCCAGAGTATTCTCAAAAATAGATCTTCGATCGGGATACCATCAAATCCGGGTCAAACCGAAGGATATTCCGAAAACTGCTTTCCGTACCCGTTATGGGCACTATGAATATCAAGTGATTCCGTTCGGACTCACAAATGCTCCAGCAATATTCATGGACTACATGAACCGTATCTTCCGTCCTTTCTTGGATCAGTTTGTTATTGTATTCATCGATGACATCCTGATTTATTCTGTCAATGAAGAATTACATGCAGAGCATCTGAGGATTGTTTTGCAGATTTTAAAGGAGAAGCAACTGTATGCAAAGTGGTCTAAGTGTGAGTTCTGGCTCCGTGAAGTCCAGTTCTTGGGCCACGTGATTTCCGCAGAAGGTATTGCAGTTGACCCCAGCAAAGTGGAAGCAGTGCTGAATTGGGGACAACCTCGAACTGTCACAGAAGTGCGAAGTTTCTTGGGGTTAGCAGGGTATTACAGACGATTTATTCAAAATTTCTCGCGATTGGTACAGCCTCTCACTCGTCTAACTCGGAAGGATGTGCCTTTTGAGTGGACCGAAGATTGTGAAGAATGTTTTCAAGAACTGAAGAATATGTTGACTAGTGCTCCAATCCTTACCATCCCTGATCCAACCAGAAAGTTCGAAGTATACTGTGATGCGTCTCTAAAGGGACTTGGATGTGTGCTGATGCAAGATCGCATGGTCGTGGCTTATGCCTCTCGGCAATTGAAGTCTCACGAAGAAAATTATCCTACGCACGACCTGGAATTAGCCGCCATTGTGTTTGCGCTGAAAATATGGAGGCATTATTTGTATGGTTCGCAGTTTGACGTATTCAGCGATCATAAGAGTTTGAAGTACTTATTCGACCAGAAAGAACTAAATATGCGGCAACGTCGGTGGATGGAATTCTTAAAAGACTACGAGTTTGAATTGAAATACCATCCAGGTAAAGCAAATGTGGTAGCCGACGCCTTGAGTCGAAAGACTCTGCACACTGCAACTCTGATGATTGAAGAATTGAAATTATTTGAGGCTTTCAGAGATATGAATCTGTCGGTGGTGAAGAGAAAGCATAGCATAAGGTTGGGCCGAGTAAGAGTAGAGAATGAATTATTTCAGAGAATTAAGGAAGCACAGAGAGATGAGGAATTAGTCCGAAGTTTGGTTAATAATCAAGATGTAGTCTGGGATGACGAGGAAATATTGAGGTGTCAAGGTCGGTTAGTGGTGCCGAATGAAGAGTTAAAGCAAGAAGTTTTGCGGGAGGCTCATAAAGGGAATTATGTTGTTCATCCAGGATCCACAAAGATGTACCATGATTTGAAGACGTCATTCTGGTGGCCGGGAATGAAGCGTGACATTGCTGAGTATGTATCTCGGTGTTTGACGTGCCAAAAGGTGAAGTATGAGCATCAAAGACCTTCGGGACTTCTTCAACCGTTGGAGATCCCCGAATGGAAGTGGGACAACATTGCTATGGATTTTGTAGTAGGACTTCCTCGTACGCGAGATGGGTATGATGCTATATGGGTGATTATTGATCGGTTAACAAAATCAGCTCATTTTCTTTGTGTTCGAACCATGTATACTACAGAGAAGCTTGCCAGAATTTATCTTCGTGAAATTGTGAGACTGCATGGAGTTCCTACTAGTATTGTTAGTGATCGTGATCCCAAGTTCACCTCCAGATTCTGGGAGTCTTTTCAGCGGGCTCTTGGGACACATTTGAAGTTGAGCACTGCTTACCACCCGCAGACGGATGGTCAGACAGAACGCATTATTCAGGTTTTAGAAGACATGTTGCGGGCATGTATATTGGAGCAAGGAGGCAGTTGGGACCAATATCTTCCTTTGATTGAATTTGCGTACAACAACAGTTATCATTCCAGCATTCAAATGGCTCCATATGAAGCTCTGTACGGAAGGAAATGTAGATCCCATCTGTGTTGGACGGAAGTTGGAGAGCGAAGCATTTTGGGGCCTGATGTGATTCAAGAAACCTCTGAACAGGTAAAGAAGATAAGAGAAAATATGCAGCGGGCACAGGCCAGGCAGAAAAATTATTACGACAAGCGCCATAAGCCTCTATCTTTTGAAGTGGGAGACCATGTATTTTTGAGAATCACACCCACCGCGGGACTCGGTAGGAGAATGGGAGTGAAGAAACTAAGTCCGCGGTACCTAGGACCGTATCTTATTCTGGATCGGATTGGTGAATCAGCGTATCGTTTGGCGTTACCACCTAATCTGTCAGGGATTCATAATGTCTTCCATGTATCGCAGCTGAGGAGATATCTCTCCGATCCATCCCACGTATCACAGCCCGAAGAAGTTGAACTACGGGAAAATCTGACATACCAGGTTCAACCATTTCAGATTCTGGAGAGATCGGTTAAGCAGCTTCGTTCAAAAGAGATACCGTTGGTGAAAGTGTTGTGGAACAACAAATCGGCAGCAGAAGCCACGTGGGAGCGAGAAGATGATATGCGAAAGCAATATCCCGAACTGTTTAATTAGCAAGTAAGTTCAATTTTGCGGACAAAATTCCAATTTGGTGGGGAGAGTGTAACATCCCACATAATTAAGGAAATGTATATATCTTATTATAAGGTATAAGCATGCATGGATGACAATTAGAATCATGTGGGTTATGTGTTTGATTTTTGAATCCTGTGGTTAGTAGTAAGGAATTATAATGTGCTAGGGAAATTACTTGAATAATTATTATAGTTGCGAATTTACCTTAGACATATGAAATTTAAATGATAAAGTATAATAATGTATTAATTGTAATCTATGAAAGAAAAGAAATTTTGTTGGGCCGAAGCATAAGGCCTTAGAAGGCACAATGTGATCAGCCCAATTTCCCCTCTCATTGTTGAAAGCTATCCTATCTTAGTAATTTCACAAGGTTACTTTCCATTGGGTAGTATTTACACATGGCAACAAAGCTTGATCCATTGTGTATTCTTTTCACTTGTGCGCCTAGGGGACCGTTGGTGATCAGAAAATTCTGATCAAAAGTGATACAAGGCTGTCCTCTTTCCCTCCTTACGTGTAGGACCATCCAAAGCAAGCAAGTTGCTTGTAAGAATAGCTTTAAACATTCACATGTGTGCTCTAGAAGACAACCCAAAAAGGGCATCAAAAAATCTGATCACAGCTTTACTTTATGACACAAAGCTATACCCTCTCTTTCCTTTTTATTTCCACGCACAAAGACTGCACAAAAGCAATCAGATTTCTTGTAAGACTAACCCTAAACCTCACTTTATTTCATGCATCCAATGGTTGATAAGTGGTCATCCTTGCATGCATTTGTATTGGCTCAAACATGTCACACTTCAACCCCATTGGTGCGCTCCAAATGAGGGAAGTCTTCAGCATTATTAAGACACTTCACAATTTATCCCTCCTTATGTGTAGGACCATCCAAAGCAAGCAAGTTGCTTGTAAGAATAGCTTTAAACATTCACATGTGTGCTCTAGAAGACAACCCAAAAAGGGCATCAAAAAATCTGATCACAGCTTTACTTTATGACACAAAGCTATACCCTCTCTTTCCTTTTTATTTCCACGCACAAAGACTGCACAAAAGCAATCAGATTTCTTGTAAGACTAACCCTAAACCTCACTTTATTTCATGCATCCAATGGTTGATAAGTGGTCATCCTTGCATGCATTTGTATTGGCTCAAACATGTCACACTTCAACCCCATTGGTGCGCTCCAAATGAGGGAAGTCTTCAGCATTGTTAAGACACTTCACAATTTAAATCTACCTCAACTTCATTCTCTCCTCACTCAAGCGTTGCTGAAGATAGAAACCAAGCCAAATTACTTTGTTTTCTTCCACCCTTAAACCGTAGCATCATTAGAGAGACAAAACAAGGAACACCTTCATATCTTTCCTATATTTTCCATCTAAAACCGTGGAGTCTCTTGGAGTCAACCAAGGATTTTTATCATATCTTGTCTCTATATCTTCTCTCTCGGTTGTGCACCATAGTCCCTAGAGGTAAAACGTTGCCTCTACTTATCATCTTTTATGATTTACGTCATGAGGTTTGAAGGAGACATTCATGACTAACTTAAGTTAAAACCTTTTCTTTCCTCTCCTCTTTTCACATGGTCGGCCTTGAAGAGAAAAGCTTGCTATTTTGAGTAGATTAAAGCTTGAAGTAGTGTCCTTGGTTCCATTCGGTTTTACCTTGTGCTCCGCCAAGAGGTAGGCACGAAAATCCCTCCACCATTCTCTTGTTTTAAATAGTGAAGCATGACTTAGAAAATAGCCTTTCGTTTGTAAATTTTATGCCTTTAGGTTCTGTTTTGAGTCTTAAATTAAAAGCTTTTGGGATAAAATGAAAATGATCTTAAATATTAAAGAGGTCGGAATGTTTGCATGTTATATATGTATCTAGGATTTTCCTTGAAACAAAGTTATGACAACAACATCTTATGCACCATTGTAGCGCACCGACTAGAGTAGTAAGTTTTAGGAAAATTTATTCCTTTGAAAACGTTATCGTATGTTGACCTTCAGCTCACTGTTTTGTCATAAATTATTCACTGTTTTACTGAAGGAAAACGTTCGCTATTTTGATAAAAAATGCTCACTGTGTAAGAGAAAAACGTTGTTGTTTGCTTACTGTTTTAATCACTGTTTCGCTAAAAAAAAAAGGGTTGTTTGCTTACTGTTTCACTCACTGTTTCGCTGAAAAACGATGTTGTTTTACTCACTGTTGCTGAAAAACGTTGTTGTAAATTGTCCACTGTTTTATTAGAAAATGTTCATTGTTTTATTGGAAAAACGTTCACTGTTTTAAGATAAAACGTCCACTGTTTTGCTCACTGTTTTGGGTGAAGATACTCAACGTTTGCTTACTGTTTTACATGGAATTGATCAATGCTTTTTTTTTCACGGGTTAGCATTAAAGAAGGTCAAATGAGAGTCAAGAATAATTTTATAAAAAGGAACCAATTTAGTGAAGTGATGTAAGGATATGTAGGCTTGAGGAATTGTTGTCAAATTATTAAAAATTTAAGTGAAACGTATGCTGATTTATTATAATGTAAAATAGGTGCGAAAAATCTTTGAGACGTTCGACTGTTTCGTTGTGAATCAGTAAAGTGAGTTTCGACGTACGAGGTATGTGTAGGCGGTATTACCTATTGTGACTATTAGCTAGTGTATGAAATTGTGATGTGTTGCTCACATATGTCCTATGTTATTTTATGATGAGGATATGGCAATGGTAAGAATATGAAATGATGATAATGCGATGTGCATGCATTTTTACATCATGGTGCATTTTTTTGTTGGTGTGTGACTGCATTTCATGGCATGTAAACGCTAGATTCATATAAGCCTTGAAATGTAGAATAGTTATCTACAGGATCATGTGTATGAGCACGCATCATATAGGCACCACTGAAACACTTGGCATCCGTCCGAATAGGCCACAGTGGGATTCAAAAAATGAGGGTGATGTTGCATGGAATTCCCACTGTGTATGCACGCGCACGACGGTGCTATAAGCGTGATGATGGCGTTATATACGCAATATGATATATGATGAAAAGGATAAATGATGAAAAGGATTTTATGTTTGAAGCGACTGATTATGATTTTGTGCCTAGTTTAATATTGTTGCAGTATGGTTTTGTTGCCACGCTACTGGGATTATTCTCACCCCTTTGGGGCTGCAATTTTTAAATTGCAGGAGGGCGTAAGAGCAATTGAGGACTTGGATGTTTGAGTTTTGCTGTAATTTGCTGCTGAATGGAATTATTCTCTGCTGACTGTTTTAAATTTCGGATGACTGTATTATGTGGTACTTGATTATTTTTGGATGACTGTAAAACTATGATTTATTTCTGCTTTAAGTCTTCTACGAACAGCGGCTATTTTAAGAAAATCTGAAAACGTTTGGTCAAAGGGAATTTTTCTAAATGCTGTATTATCAATAGTTTTCGGTCAACTTATAAGTTACGTTTCAAGGGGCAAATGACCCCCGATTTACTATTATTTTATATGCACGCAAAGCCCCGAGCGTCTACTTTCAGATTTTGGAAACCATACAAAAATATTTTGAAAGCTCGATTTTATATCAATATTTAAAAGGAGTACGGTTTTTCTTAAATTCTCACCATTTTTATCAGCAACACATTTTAAGTTCTTTTCGTCAAAATCTCCCTTAGATTCAGCTTTCCGCTATAATTTCTCAAGGATTTTGAAAGAAAAAGTTATATCCGTTTCCGCAACTCTAATAACGATTAGCAAACGACTCTCTTGGATGCATACAAGAGAGGGTGTTACAGAACGGGATCACCAAATACTTAAAGTGATCGTATCTCGAACGATACGCGGTCTTAGGGACATCCTCTGGCTTCACCCGAATCTGATGGTATCCGGACCGGAGATCAATCTTGGAATATACACAAGCGCCCCTGAGCTGATCCAACAGATCATCAATCCGAGGAAGGGGATACTTGTTCTTGATCGTCACCTTGTTCAACTGCCTGTAGTCGGTGCACAATCGCATAGTCCCATCCTTCTTCTTCACAAAGATAACCGGTGCTCCCCAAGGAGACACACTCGGTCTAATGAAATCTTTCGCTGAAAGATCCTCAATATGCTTCTTCAGCTCAGCCAACTCCGGTGGCGACATCCGATATGGAGCTAAAGAAATCAGCCCCACACCAGGCAATAAATCAATGGAGAACTATATCTCCCGCTGTGGCAGAAACTCAGGAATCTCCTCAGGAAACACCTCGAGGAACTCCCCCACCATAGGAATGCCAGTGATATCCTCCTGTGTCTCACTCACCAAACCTCCCAACATGACATAACCAAATGCCCCTGCTCTCAAGGCCTTCCTAGCCTGCAGCAATGAAATAAATGGCGAGGAACTAGCTGTGGAATCACACGGAGACATCACCACGCGCTTTGCACAGCAATCAATCAGTGCACAGTTTCTAGACAACCAATCCATGCCTAGAATAGTCTCCAAGTTGGCCATCGGCAATCCTATCAGATCCACCGAGAACTCACGGACATCCCACTGAAACACTACATCGCGATGAACAGTGGTAGAATCACATATTTCTCCGGTGGTGGTAGTCACCCGCAACGGTGGAGAAAGCACAGACATGGGCAACTCAAGCCCTAATGCAATCGGGGTAGCAACAAACGAATGCGTAGCCCCGGAGTCAAACAATGCATCAACAACAATACCACCAATAGACACAGTACCTCTAACAAGGTTCGGAGCACGGTCCGACTGCTGCCTATCCAAGGTGTACACACGCCCAACAGAAGGTGGCACTGCAGGTGCCGAAGTAGAAGCCATCGGAACCATCTGCAAGGGAACTGCCTGAACAGCTGCAGCTCTCGCCGTCGATGACAGACAATCTCTAGAGAAGTGGCCCTCCTTGCCACACTAGAAACAGATCAACTGACCCGAAGCACAACGACCAGCATGCTCCTTTCCGCACCCCGCACATCTCGGAGTGGAAGGAGGTCTAGCAAAACTCCCCTGCTGTGAAGCAGTCCTCTTGAACTGACCAGGCGCCTGCCTAGTCGCCAACTGTTTACCCTTGCCCTTCCCAGCAAACTTCTTGTCCTTCCAGGACGTAGGAACAGGAGTGGAACCAACAGTCCCCTTGGTCTCGTCGACCTTGGCCCTCTTGGCCTTACTCGCTATGCAGACATCCTCAATGTCCTTACACTTCTGAACCAATGTACCAAAATCCCTCGAAGCAGCTCTAGCTAAATGCTCAGCAATCACCTCACTAAGTCCTCTGCGGAACTTAGCAGCCAGAAACATCGGAGTAGGAGGAACCATCCGGAAGTGTGCAAACTTCACCAGCTCATTGAACTTAGCCAAGTACTCGTCAACAGACATCGAGTCCTGAACCAATCTATCAAACTCCCCCTGCTTCCTCTCCTGCGCATCATAGGGAAAGTATCTGCCCAAGAAACACTCCTCGAAGAATGGCCATGTCAAAACACGACCCTGCATCTCATAAGCACGAGAGGTGTTCGTCCTCCACTCATGGGCATCGCTTCTGTGGGTCTGTACACTGCATGACCTGAAATATCTTGTCCAGTGACTCCAGCCATCTCGTAGCAGCAATAGGATCCAAAGACCCCTCAAACACAGGTGGCTTATGCTTCCTGAAAGCATTCAGCCAGCGATCTATCACATCACGATCCTCAGCAGGCTCTACAAGAGTCTCCCTCGTCTTAGCGACATGAGCAGAACTGCCAATGTGACTCAGGCTCTCCTCCTGAACACTAGGTGGAGGCGGTGGCGGTGGAAACTGGCCTACAGCAGGACCAGCCCTCATCTCCTCCAACATGACTCTCATCATCGTCATGTTCGCCATCCTGTTCGCCTCGAGGACATCCTCAGTGGTCCTCCGGTTCGCTTCACGAACCTCTTCTGCGGCTATCTGGTTCGCCTCGCGAACAACATCCATCATTGCCGCGTTGGCCAGTCTAGTGGCCTCCTGATCGGCTAACCTAGCCGCCTGCATCTCAGCCAATGCAGTCAGGATAGGATCGAGTTGATCCTCAGAAGTCTCTCGTGTTCTCCCGGACCTTACCATGACTCTGCACAAGTTACACAAATTATGAGTTGATCAGGCCCACACAATGCGATTACATATGCATTATCATAATAAAATTCGACGGAGTAAACACACAAGACAGACACAACCAAACATCCTAACTATTGCAATACATACAGGCTTTTCCCTCAAACCATTGCTCTGATACCATATGTAACATCCCGTCTAACTAGAACCTTATTTAAAGTACGATTAGGAAGGTGTAGGACATTTATTTCAGAATTATGCTCTTGTATATGCTAGGATGGAATTAAATTAAATTATGGAACCAATTCATATTCCAATGGAAAATAAAATTTAATATTAAATATGAGACATCTTAGTCATGAGTGTACATTTAATTTTATTGAAACATAGAAACTCACATTGAATTCGAAAAATATATTTATTTAGAGTGGATTTAACTAAGTTGTGGAAATTATGTTAATTATAAATTATGGGTGAATAGGTGATTTAGTAATGGAAGCTCTAAGTTAAGAAGATATGATTAATCTAATTATAATGTATAAATTTTAATTAGTTATTAGAAGATTACATGAAAATACCAATTATTAGAAGATGGAATATTGGACCCAATCCTTGGGTTGGCCGACGGCCCAAAGGCTTTAAAAGGGGGCATGGAGTCAGCCTAATTTCTTATATCATCTTCACTTTATCCTTAGAATCCCACTAGACAGTTCATGATTGGCCAAGCCCTTCCTTGCTACTACCTATGTGCGCTAGGATAGGACAAAAGCATCAGAAAAATTCTGATCAAGTTCTCTTGTAAAAGTTTTAAGTCTATCACACTCATTTCTCTTCCTCACATGCGCTTAGAAGAAAAAAAAGGGCTGACATTGCTTGCTGTACTTTACATCCCTTTTCAGCTTTATTTCACCAAAATGTTCAGCCCTAGACATGCAACCAATGAAGGAACTAGAGGTCAGGTTGCATGAAATTTTATTGGTCAATAAATCACCATCTTTTCTCACATTTCCTTATGCGCATAAGGGAGAAAGAGCCGGTCATTTTCTGGTCTTAGTGTACTTTAAATCAGCACCTCAAACCCTCTTATTTCCTCTCATTTTTGTACGCATAGAACTTAGAAACAAGGCTGAACCTTTGCTTGCCTTTATCCAAGAGAAGTCAGCATCACTCTCACATTTCCCTCTCCTCACATGCGCTTAGAAGGAAAATAAAGAGCTAACATTGCTTGCTGAAATCTCCATCACTTTTCAGCCTTATTTCACCAAAATGTCCAGCATTAGTCATACAACCAATGAAGGGGCTAAAGGTCAGAGTGCATGAAATGTTATTGGTCAACAAGTCACCATCTCATCTCACCTTTCCGTGTGTGGCTAATGGAGAAGGAGACAGTATAATTTCTGGCCTTGTGTACTTTAAAACAACATTTAAACTCTCAATCTTTCACCCTCCAAACGTTAAATAGAGAGCCAAGAGTGATCTTGTTAAAACACTTCCTAGCCGTGACCATCAAAGAAGGAAGAACCAAATTCAAACTCATTCCATTTGTTTTCTTACCCAAACCGTGACACCACCATAGAAGGAACATCAAGCTATAGCCTCATTTTTCTCTTTCTATTCTCTACATCAAAACTGTAACCTACTCCTCTTATACCCCAAGTTCTAGTCGTTGGTTTCCTCTTCTCTTTTCTTCTTGAAACCGTGAGTTTTGAGTGAGAAGCAAGGACAAAACGTCACCTCTTTTCCATTCCTCTTGTTTCTCCTACTCACACAAGACTCTCATGAGACCTTTTGGTGGTTGCATGCTTAGATTTTATTTTGGAGAAGTCTCTACTTTCATCATGTGGCATTTAGGCTGAACGTAGGAGAATTGAGTTGAGGAAGCTCTTCCTATTTTATTCTCATCAAGTTGAGTTGCTAGTTGTGGGCAAAGGAACCGTAAGTCACCTTCCTTCCTTGTGTTTTGTTTCGGTTTAGAACATTTGAGAGGGCTGGACCATACTGTAGTGGTATCATATTATATTAAACTTAGCATAAATGAAACCTTAAAACGACAGCATGTTTGGACTCATTTTGAGCGCACCATGTATGATTAGTTAAACTTGAAAATAGATAATCTTGTACTTGGATTTAGGCTAAGAAAAACGTTGTTGTGTAATATTTTTCCTCTCATTGTTTCCCGATGAAATGGATTAGACAGCATGTATATTTATTCTCTTGAGAAAACGTTGTTGTATCTTAGTTTTCTGCTCACTGTTTTGTTATAAAACTGCCATTGTTTGCTGAAGAAAAATGTCCATTGTTTTGTATAGAAATACTCATTGTTTTGCTGAAGAAGATGCACACTACTAGGATTTTTCACTGTTTATTTTAGAAGGGGGGCTGCTGTATTTTATTAAAAATTAAAGTTAGAAATGTCCCTATGAAAAGTATATAAAAAAAAACTGATTCTGATCTATTGGAAATATTAAAATAATTTCTCACTATTAAAAGTGTATAAAGGTAAATTAGAGTCAAAATAATTTGTAGAAAAGGAACATTATGGCCGAATATTATAGGGATCTTAAGCTTGGGAATTTGGTTGAATAAATTGAATGTACACTGATTTATTATACTGTAAATTAGGTACGAAAAATCCTTGAGACGTTGGACTGTTTCGTTGTGAATCGGTAAAGTAAGTTTCGACGTACGAGGTATGTGTTAGGCGGTATTACCTAATGTGACTATTAGCTAGAGTATGAAATTGTGATGTGTTGCTCACATATGTTCAATGTTATGTTATGATGATAATATGTCAATGGTAAGAATATGAAAGGATAATAATGCTATGTGCATGCATTTTTACATCATGATGCATTTTTCTGTTTGGTGTGTGACCGCATTTCATGGCATGTATACATTAGATCCATGTAGGCTTTGAAATGTAGAATAGTTATATACAGGATCATGTGGATGAGCACGCATCATATAGGCATCCCTCGGTACCAGGGTATGGGACACTTGGCATCCGTCCGCATAGGTCACGGTGGGATTCAATAAATGAGGGTGTCGTTGCATGGAATTCCCACTGTGTATGCACGCGCATGACGGTGCTATGAGCGTGAAGAAGGTGTTATATACGCAATATGATATATGATGAAAAGGATATATGATGAAAAGGTTAAATGATGAAAAGGATTAATGTTTGAAGCGACTGTTTATAATTTTGTGCCTAGTCTAATATTGTTGCATTATTGGTTTTGTTGCCACACTACTGGGATTATTCTCACCCCTTTGGCACTGCAATTTTTAAATTGCAAGAGGACGTAAAAGCATTTGAGGGCTTGGATGTTTGACTTTTGCTGTATTTGGCTGCTGATTGGAATTATTCTCTGTTGACTGTTTTAAGTTTCGGATGATTGTATTATTTGGTACTTGATGATTCTTGGATGACTGTAAAGTTATGATTTATCCCCACTTTAAGTTTTTACGAACAGCTGCTGTTTTTGGAAAAATGCTGAAACCTTTTGTGAAAGGCATATTTTTGAAACGTTTTATTAAAAGCTGAATTTTTAACAGTTTTACGTAAACTTTGTGAATTAAGGTTCAGGGGTCAAGACCTCTGATTCACTATTATTTTATATGCACGCAAAGCCCCAAACGTCTACTTTCAGATTTCGTTAATTGCATAAAAATATTTTGAAAGCTCGATTTTGTATCAATATTTAAAGGAATACGGTTTTCTTAAGTTTTCACTGTTTTCAAACAGCAACATATTTTATGTCCTTTCCATTAAAAATTTTCTTAGATTTAGCTTTCCCCTATATTTCCTCAAAGGTTCTAAAAAAAAAATTCTTAACAAATTCCGCAACTCTAATAACGATTAGCAAACGACTCTCTTGGATGCATACAAGGGAGGGTGTTACACCATAAATGTAACACCCCGTATATATCCGGTGATGTTATCATACTATCGTATTAAGCAGCGCTTAATTTAAAATTGCGGAATATCTTTTTCTTTTCAATTATGATGTCATTATCATTACCAACTTGCTTATTAATCAATTAATAAAACATCGCCTGTATGTAATTGCAATAAAACAGCTAACTGAAGTACCTCATAACATAGATAATAAAAGTGTGGCTCTAGTCACGGAACTACAACAACGTAGACCGGACCATCTAACAGTTTATACAACTCCAATCTAAAAGTACTAACATAAAGTGTCATGGACAATCCCCATGCTCACTCAAATAAGGCAACACGCCCAACATCAGTCTCAACAACAACATAATCATAAATAGCGGAAAACATAAACAGCATCCAAATCCAGTCATGGCAGCAATACAACATAGTATCACAATCAACTAAGCTCTGGCCTCCTGCCGCCAGAGGCATCAGTCACCATACTACCTGAACCTGAAATAAGCATTCCCCAAACGTGGGGTGAGATCTCTAAACAAGAAATCTCAGTAAGACAAGGGGTCCTCAAGGATCTTCCACCCCAAGCTCACTTACATGTGCAATATAAGTTTAAAAGCAGTTCATCATCATCAGTTCTAAAATTGTGCAATGCAGCAGATAATCATGTCACGTGTGTCAATTCTATTCTACTGGCCAGAGAAATGCAGGATTTATATACGCCAAATACCCACACTAGTGCAAGACGCCACTTGCATTCACCCCGGATCACCATATCGTATGACGCCACATACTCAGGCTTACCATCAAGATGAAACAACACATGCATATTAAAAGCCATTACACATAAAGCTCAACAACATTTCAAATATCCAAAGCATGTAACACAACATGCATATAACCATACCCCCATGGGACATGGTGGAACCACAACATGGCTAAACCGAAGAAACGAAAGCTTACCTTGCAAGCTAACACCCAACGCCAAGAGTCCACAGCTCAAAGTCCAAACACAGCAGATTCACAATCTGTTATGGACCAACAATATATCATTAACATGCACCGCAAGCATACAATATTAAGACAACACCTTTCCTTTACGTTTCACGTCTTAAGGCTCCATACCAAGCCATAAGCCCTTAATCACTTGATTCTGACTTAGTTCATTAATTACAGAAGTTCAACTTCATCAATCTAGGGTCCGCAAACCCCCAATAGCCTACTGTACACACAGCACAGCTACTGTTCTACGAAATCCCAAAATATCCAAATATTCCTCGGGACCATATCCGGATATGCAATATCCGGATATTTCACTGTACATATTCGAATATACAATATCCGAATATCCAGATTCCCACATCCAGATATCCAATATCCGGATATCACATATTCGGATATTTCTCGGGCAGATATCCGGATATTTCACGACAGAATGCAAAAACTGCATTTCGTGAAGATATCCTTCCAAGGTTCCATTTTTAACATTTTCAAACGTTAAAGCACGCATCTTTATACTGTTTAAGGGTCATACCACTGTTCGTTACTTGTTTAACTCTTTAAACATGAAAAGACACCTATTTTATTCATCAAAATACATGATCATGGTTGGTACAACTCACCAAAGCTCAAAACAGAGGAAGAAAGGCTCTTGGAGCTCTCAAATCTGCCTCTACAGGTCTGACCTTCAAGGCACACGAAAATGACTTCACAAAGGTTGGTTCTTGGAGCTCCAACAACCAAGTAAGAAGCTCACACCCTCACACAAGGCCACTCAGCCCACAAACTGTCTTCTAACAGCCCCTCAACTCAGAACCAAAGCTCTCTACACACTCACAAAGGCCACTCACACAAGGCTCAAGTGTTTGGAGATGAAGAAACCAAGCAAAAGTGACACTTGATCTCCAAAATGGTGAAGAAAACTCAATGAAACAGTAGCAAGAACAGACCAGCCACCCAACTCACGTAGAGAAACTGAATGCCTAGGGTTTTGTGTCTAACAAGCCTATTTATAGTCACTTAACCAATTAACACACAATATTAACTTTAATTGCTACGCTTAGCATTTTAATCCCAAACTTTGAAATCTGAAACTACACATTTTTCCAATAATTATCATATTTTTCTTATAATTTTCTGAGCACCTTTCCGGTACGCGCTTTTCATAGCCAGTACCGATTTCTAGCACTAGTTCTCATTATTTGGACTTGAAACTTGTTTTACAAGTCCTACATATTATTCTAGTAATTATCATGCACTTATTATAATTTTCCGGGATACTTTTTCGGTGCGTATTTATACCGACTAGCAGAACCAGTATCTGCACTTTTCTTCTGAAAAGCGACTTTCAGCATTCTTAATCACTTACTATAATTATTAAAGCCTCATAATTATTATTAGGGTCAATTATGGAATCATTTCCTATTTCTCATAATTTATTAATTAAATTCCTTAATTAACGGTGCGGGTTCTTACATTATGCTTTCACACACAAAAGAAAAAGGATGCATGATGAATATGCATGACTAGATCATCATCATAATACCATATCTTTATGTACTTTTAATACGAAGCATCATCATCATCATAATAACATATATTTCATGCATTTTCAAGGCACATTCATAGGCACATTCATAGGCAGCATACATATAGCATGTGGCAACACATTAATCCAAGGCACATGTGAGCAACAATTCACAATTCTATACGCTAGCCAATAGTCACATTAGGTAATACCACCTAACACTTACCTCGTGTGCCACAATTATTTATTAAACAACAGCAACAATCAGTCCCCACTCAAGGGTTATTCGTACCTAAGCAAGAGTGCAATTAAATCAGAATTTTACTCATACGATTCAACAATTCACAAACAAACATGTCCTGCCTCCTAGACCCTGTACTTATTCGGTTTATCATGCCTCTTTTACTAAATCCAATTCTGATTACATATTCATTTAATAACTCATTCACAACAAAAGAACTCAAAGCTTCTAGTCTATACAGATTCGGTTTTCTTCATTAAAGTACCTTAGGAATTTTTATTCTTCCAATTGATAGAATTTAACAAAATCCCAAAGTTCCTATGTGCACACAGATTCAGTTTTAAGACTATCATCTAAAGTTCTATATTATTTATTTTATTTCATAATCCTTTCTCTAACAAAACAGTGCCTATGTCCCTTATGCGTGATCCATTTAGTTTTCAGCATGCTATCTGTTATGGACCTGACAAAGGCCTATATTCTAGAAGGACCAATAAAGGACAGCACAAAAGGAAGGGAATCTCCTATTGATGACGATCCTATCCAGACAGCTAAACAGTTGGACTTGGGCTCCCAATATTCCTAAGAGGCCCAGAAGTACACTCCTCCAGATAACCCATCTATAAATACGGGACTAAACAGTTGTCACTGTGCACACACCCCACGCCTTGACTATGTCGATTATTATTGTGCACAGTGATTAGCCTACCCTCAAAGGTATCTCATTCATAGATACTTGAGAGAGGGCACCTAGATCCTACATAAAATATACCAGCCACTGGTTGGACATCTCTGTCTTTCAGAAAGAACATTGGCGCCGTCTGTGGGGACCCGATAAACTTCGATTCCCACCCAATAATGGTGAAAGCGCAGTAGCCGCCGTAACATCCAAATCCTAATACGATGAGCGCAAAAATGAAGCTTATCAACAGCGGACCAGAGTTCGTAATCCGAGATATGAAAGCCATTCTCAACGAGCATGATGAAACCAAGATCAAAATCGTGACCACAGCTGTCATCAAGATTGTGGCCGAGATCGAGGTTAAAAAGAAGGGGGCAAATCAAGCAAAGAGCCAAAGCTAAGTCTCCTTCCTTTTAAAATTCTAAATTTTAATTGATAAAAGGATCACCTCTTTAATATTTTTTAATAATATTTAAGAAAAGGATCCACCTTAGCAAAACATGATTATGATAAGGAAATATTTCCTTCTATCTTAATTTGATTGATTTTTCTTACAAGAGTGTGGCATCAACCTGATTCCAAATCGCTGATTGAATTTAATTGGAAAGCATGTTTTTTTGCAAAGAAGTCAGAATCATTCGGTCCATATGAATACAATATATATTTTTGGAATTAATTCTCATAAGATTCTTGCTTGATTGGCATAATTTTAGCACACATTTAATATGGCTTCTTGATAATGAAGCCCTTGACTCAATATACTTGGTATATACTGCATGGTTGTGCATAATCATTATGATAATATTATACCCTTTTGAAATTTACAAAAAAAAAAAAAAGATTCACCCTTTTATGTTTAAAAAAAAAAAAGGATCTACCTTATCACAACATGATTCTGATAAGAAAATATTTCCTTCTATCTCAATTTAATTTGATTAATTTTATCAATCCTATAAGCGTCGGAGCAATCTGATTGATTTAATTTGATTGATAATAAAACCCTTGACTCAATATATTTGATTAACGTTTGTCAGATATATGATAAGTTTTGATGCATGATGATGTCTTTTACACACATGATGATGTCATTTGATTGGCATGGGCCCCATGAATAAATGCTTTTTGCAAGCCATATTATTAATACATTTTATGTGCCAAGATTCTATCAATTTCAAAAATATTTATGGGCCTCGGTCTGAAAGCTTACATTTTGTTTAAAGCAAAGAAATGGTACAGGGGTACAAATGGATGGTCCGTGGCTTTCGTTGGAGATGAAATAAAACAAGTCAATCTCCAATTTTTTTTGAATTAATTTGATTGAATTCAAAAATGGGTATTATTTATTTGATTAAATTAATTGCATCAGTTGCCATATTAATTGTTGATTACATATAATATTACATTAAATTAATTGCTCTGGAAGCAATTGGCGAACAATCAAAGAATTATTGTGATATACACATTACTAATACTTGGTTCAAATCAAATTACCTTTATTTGATTTTTATCTTATATTGCAACTTCCGAATTTAATTTAAATCTGATGTTGATCCTAGATATTTTATATTTTTTGATTATCGTGAAGTAAGGCCACTAGCAATCCTATTTGCAATTGGCTTTCACATATATTTGATGGTGGAATTAAAGAATAAGCACCACAACACCTGCAATCTTAATAAAATGGGTTTTAGCATATGAAGCTCTTCTTCCCACTCGAGTCAACATGTACGGTTGGCCAAGAATTTTTAAAAAATAGAAAAATAATATAAAACAACCATTTACATCCTGTTTTGCCAATAATTTTAACTCGTGGGGCTGCCAACAAAATAATATGAAGGATATTATTTTTATATTGAAAATTCCATCGATGCAAGTAAGAATTTCAAATCTGATATATGATTTGACTTTTATTTGTAGAGAAACTTTTTGTTTATTGCAAAAGAAAGCATAAACATCCTTTTGAAAGAAAATATCTGACATCATCCTTGGATATGTACAATATCTATATGCAGTGTATATTTTGCTGAATTAATTTATTTGGATTAATGATATTTTTGTGGAGAATGGGTGTTTGTGAAGGTACCAAACACTAACAAGTTCATTAGCCAGTACAGTTGGTATTTGGCCAAGACTACAAACATATTGAGAATCTTTGGCTTGTAGCTGGAGGAAGTATGTGTCTGAAAACCCGCATGGGAAATTCTACTGTCGGTGCATACTTGGCAACAAATATCTCGCCAAGAAATACCAAGTTCACAATTGTCGGATTTGACGTTGGTTGCGTGGAGCGCATAGCCATGTTCCTTATTAACATGCACCCTTTCCATGTACAAGATAGGTTGATTATGGAGGGTTGACGATCTATCCTCATCTCTGCCTTCGCCTTTTTGTAATGCCCTTCCAAGGATCTTCCCAATAAGCTCTCGATGTGTTATGGTCTCAAGTCTATCTCGGCAGATTGGCCGGGCTATAGATGCAGAATTAAAAATTAAGGAACTGCATCTCGGATACTATCTATTAATCCTTGCATGGGTTGTGATATCAAATTGCATGCTGCGACCTAATCACGGTCACTGACATGGTTTCATACGTCACAACTAATACCATCTTCAAAGATGGATCCCAATGGCAAAGAAGTTACAGGCGACAAGGATGGATCTCTTACAGCAGTAGATAATCAAAACTGAGATGCCTTCAGCGGAGATGAATAGTTCACTCTTTTTTTTTAGGTGGCAGACTCAAAATGGAGCTCGTAGCCCAGATCAGTTTCTACAAATTGGGTAATATTTATTTGATTAAATTAATTATCAATTACATCAATTGCTAAAATTAATTGCTGAATGCCAAAATGTTGGTGATGCCTCATTTAAACTGGCTATGAAACTAGTTTTTTGTTTTTAATGAGGTAATAATCTGAATTGATTTAATAAATCATCGATTGGATACTTCCATGATTTGTGAAGGAAAGGCGAGGTCATTTGCATCCAAACATGGCTGCATTGTGACATCATACATGTAGTCGTTGACATCATACATGTAGTCATCGTTCTAGATGACATTTATTTTCTTTTGCTGGAAAGCATGCATCGGATGCTCTTTGCACAAAACCATTTGGTATCTCAATAGAATGATGATCACTGCTATATTTTGAGACCGTGATGTATGATCTATTATGATCTCCTTCTTCCTAAAGTTGCAATATGAAAAATACGTGTTTGGAATTATTCACACGGGTATATCCTATACAAGCCGTGATGGGGTGATCATTCTTTTTATTTACATCTTGCAACATATATATTAATTAAGCATATATTGTTTTCTAACTAACCGGCTTCTTGAGATATGTATGTATATTAATAAGATCTCTGAGTAGAAGCTCGCATCCATCATGGAAAGCTTCAATAACCCGCCACCTAACAAGAGCTCGGTTACATGATTTTTGAGCTCGGCGGCGATGACAACTGATACATTATTATTAAAGAACTAAAGCAAGCTCTTCGTGAGTAGAACGAGCACGCTCAATTTGGGAGGATTCCATCGTTCTGCATGTGGAACTCATGAAGCTTAAATATTATTTGAATGTCATTTGTGGAATTTGTTTTGACGTTCCATCTCGGCATCAGTGGAAAGCTTATCATTAATGCATTGTCAAAGAAGCTCATGGAACACTGGTTTTCGAAAGACAAGGCAGATAAGGAGATAATTTCTCCTGCTTTAATTTTAATTTATTTTCAATTATCAAGATATTATACATGCACAATCTACTCAAGTAGATAATATTATTGTTGGTAACCACTAACAATTTTCCCAAACAAAAGATGGGTAATTGATATGCAGAATACAGAGGAGTTGGATTGAAATTCAAAGCCGACTTCAATAGGCATCTCGGCTAATATCCAACAATAAACATCTCGCCCAAGTCATGACTAGAGCTGGGATCATGCTTCAATAGTTATGTCAAGCCGGCATCATAACCAGAGCCGAGGTCATATTTCAATAAGCGTTTCAGAATAAAGCCGAGTTCCCTAAATTTCATGAAGCATAGATGAAGATCAAGAAAATCGGGGAGCATGGAGCTTTATGATGGTGGTGTGGAGGTCCCCTCTAAAAAAGGAAGGAGATCCAGATCCATTCAAATAAGGAAGGAAATCCACCTAGATGAATACAAGACTTGGGCAAAAGAAGCCAAGCTGAAAGAAGAGCTGATGCAAGAGAAGCCGGGCTCGAGAAAAAAAGGCCAATACTGCCGGCCTAAACTTAAAATCAAAATATTGACATTTTACTTTTGTAGATTGTGAAGAAAAAGTCAAAATGAAGACCGGCCCACCGGAATATAAATGGTTTACTATTAAGAATGAAGACGGGTTTGGAGAGATGTGGTCCTAGAAAAAGGATCACACCCCAATCCGCGATAAAGACCCAGGATAAAAATTGGGGATAAATAAAACTCTGGCAAGAAGCCGAGTTAAATATTAAGAAAAGCCGAGGTATTTGAACCCGTCTTGCCAAAACGAGCAAGATTGAGAGTTCTAGCCAGGCACAAAGTCGGGGTATTTGAACCCGTCTTGCCAAAACGAGCAAGATTGAGAGTTCTAGCCTCGTAAGAGAATCCAGGGTATTTGAACTCGTCCAGCCCAAAGGGTAGGATTGAGCGTTCTAGCCTCGTAAGGGAATTCGGGGTATTTGAACCCGTCCTACCCAAAGGGCAGGATTGAGTGTTCTAGCCTTGTAAATAAATCCGGGGTATTTGAACCCGTCCTGCCCAAAGGGTAGGATTGAGCGTTCCAGCCTCGAAAATAAATCCGGGATATTTGAACCCGTCTTGCTTAAAAGGCAGGATAGAGCGTTCTAGCCTCGTAAATAACTCTGCGGTATTTGAACCCTCTTACCTACGGGTAAGGTTGCGAATTCTAGCCCGGCCAACAATGTCGAGGTATTTGAACCCTCTTGCCTACCGGTAAGGTTGCGAGTTCTAGCCCAGCTAACAACGTCGAGGTATTTGAACCCGTCTTGCCAAAACGAGCAAGAGTGAGAGTTCTAGCCTCGTAAGAGAATCTGGGGTATTTGAACTCGTCCAGCCCAAAGGGTAGGATTGAGCGTTCTAGCCTCGTAAGGGAATCCGGGGTATTTGAACATGTCCTGCCCAAAGGGCAGGATTGAGCGTTCTAGCCTTGTAAATAAATCTGGGGTATTTGAACCTGTCTTGCCCAAAGGGCAGGATAGAGCGTTCTAGCCTCGTAAATAACTTCGGGGTATTTGAACCCTCTTGCCTACGGGTAAGGTTGCTAGTTCTAGCCCGGCCAACAACGTCGAGGTATTTGAACCCTCTTGCCTACGGGTAAGGTTGCGAGTTCTAGCCCGGCCAACAACGTCGAGGTATTTGAACCCTCTTGCCTACGGGTAAGGTTGCGAGTTCTAGCCCGGCTAACAACGTCGAGGTATTTGAACCCGTCTTTCCAAAAGGGTAGGATTGAGCGTTCTAGCCTCGTAAGGGAATCCGGGGTATTTGAACCCGTCCAGCCCAAAGGGCAGGATTGAGCGTTCTAGCCTCGTAAGGGAATCCGAGGTATTTGAACCCGTCCTGCCCAAAGGGCAGGATTGAGCGTTCTAGCCTTGTAAATAAATCCGGGGTATTTGAACCTGTCTTGCCCAAAGGGCAGGATAAAGCGTTCTAGCCTCGTAAATAACTTCGGGGTATTTGAACCCTCTTGCCTACGGGTAAGGTTGCGAGTTCTAGCCCGGCCAACAACGTCGAGGTATTTGAACCCTCTTGCCTACGGGTAAGGTTGCAAGTTCTAGCCCGGCTAACAACGTCGAGGTATTTGAACCCTCTTGCCTACGGGTAAGGTTGCGAGTTCTAGCCCGGCTAACAACGTCGAGGTATTTGAACCCTCTTGCCTACGGGTAAGGTTGCGAGTTCAAGCCCGGCCTACAACGTCGAGGTATTTGAACCCTCTTGCCTACGGGTAAGGTTGCAAGTTCTAGCCCGGCCAACAACGTCGAGGTATTTGAACCCTCTTGCCTGCGGGTAAGGTTGCGAGTTCAAGCCCGACCTACAACGTCGAGGTATTTGAACCCTCTTGCCTACAGGTAAGGTTGCGAGTTCTAGCCCGGCCAAAACCGAGGTATTTGAACCCGTCTTGCAAAAATAGTAAGAACGTGAGTTCTAGCCGAGGTAAATAATCTTGGAAGATAGGGGGACGCCCTTAGATTCTCAAGTTCTTGCGAAGAAATCAAAATTATTGCTAAGAAAGCAACACATCCGAGTTTTGATAAGAAATCAGATTTGCGGAATAAAATGAAGAGATTACTGCTATTACATCCCGGCAGCCTGGACAACTAAACTACCGGACTGGGGGGCAACTGTTATGAACCTGACAAAGGCCCATATTCTAGAAGGACCAATAAAGGATAGCACAAAAGGAAGGGAATCTCCTATTGATGACGATCCTATCCAGACAGCTAAACAGTTGGACTGGGCTCCCAATATTCCTAAGAGGCCCAGAAGTACACTCCTTCAGGTAACCCATCTATAAATACGGGGTTAAACCAATAAGGTACACAGACTCTAAACCCTCTCTCTTAGCTTGTAACTGTGCACACACCCCACGCCTTGACTATGTCGATTATTATTATGCACAGTGATCAGCCTATCCTCAAGGGTATCTCATTCATAGATACCTGAGAGAGGGCACCTAGATCCTACATAAAATATACCAGCCACCGGTTGGACATCTCTGTCTTTCAGACAGAACACTATCCACCTCTATCTACTCTCATACAATGTTATGTATTTATTTTGCTAACTCAAGGCAGTTCCAAATTTTATCATGCACCACAACATAAGCTCACAAATTAATTAACAAAACTTACATTCACCAAGTCCCACACGGTTTAAGGTGTGCTTCTTTTAAAAATAAAAGCTTAGGAACATAGACTAAATGCAATCAGTTTACTTTCAATTAAAAATTCATCTATACAGCACCTAATTGGCATAATATCCAATCCTCATAATACTACACAGTTATCGTCACATAAATCACCATTTACTATTACAAAATCTGAACTTATTGAAGAGTTAACTTTCAATCATTTAGTAATTTGGATACCACGAATAAATCAGCTACATGCAAGATATAAAATTCATACCATTACAATGCTCCACAATAAAACATAGCACGGTTTCACAAAGTATCCATCTTCAAAATAGTACATAAAACTCAACGGTTAAGCACATAGTCTAACCAAAACAGCGAACGCATGATGAAACTTCCAAACATCAAGGGTCTCAAACAGAATTTTATTCATGAATTCACATCATCAAATACTTCTAGCAATTACATGCAAATCGAATGAGGCAGAAAGGGAACTTGAGGTCTGAGTTCTTACCCTCTTTCAAACATCCAAGGTTAAATCATAAACCACACTCTCCAATATTCCTAAAGTCGGACCAGCTGCATGCAATGGAAGAGGCGACTCAAGCTTCTCCTTGATGATTGTACACAGCCGAACACAGAAATAGAAAGGAAAAGATTTATGCTTTTGGTCCAATCTCCAAGGGTGTTGTTCCCCGGCTGAACAAGAGGGGGAACGCACAAGGGGAATAGAAAAATTACTGCACCCTTTGCCTAGAGACGTACGACCAACCAGGAAAATAGGGGGAGAAATTGTTTAAGCATTGGGTTTTTCTTCCTAAATGTTCACGGTATTTGCGGTAGTAGATGGGGGAGGAGATTCGTTTTCTGCTGTTGGTATTTCTTCTCTTCATTACGGCTTGGAGGGGAAGGGAACACAGAAATGGTCTTGGTTTAATTCTGAATAGAGGAATCAAGTCAATGGGTTGTTGCTTCTATGGTGGTTAGACGTACAGAAGGGATAAGGTGGGTTAGTTTCATTCAAAACTGAAGCTAAAGGTCATTCTATTTCTCTACCAATCAGCGCATAGAGGGTGAAGGAGCTGTCCAAATTTCTGATTCAAGGGTACAACAAAGAAGGAAAAACAAAAGGATAAGATAGCTTTTGGTCCTTATTGGCGCTAGGGTAGTGATGTGGCTGCCATGACCAATAGGCATTCATGCAACAAAGGTTCTCTCTTCTAATTGGTGCAAAGGGGTGGTGGATTAAAGATAGATAGGAATTGCCATATGGCCACCTTTTGACCAATCCAAGGCAAGTATACAGATTTTGTGAGAGGTTACTTAAGTTCACTTATCACATGAAATGTGTACATATTATTTATTAATTCATGAAAGGTTCACTTATCACATAAAATATATACATATTAATTATTAATTCATGTTCCCACTAGGTAGTAATTAGAATTCCTACCTATATTATAATTAATTGTAATTCTACCCCTTCTTAGTAGTGTCATGAATCTCTTAAAATATTCACATATGCCCACTTAAAATAACAACAACAGAATAATTTTTCCTACTTAAATTAATCCCACTCCACACAATTCTAATTCGAAATTTTAATCATGTTTCACATCCCTAATTGCAAGTTATGTAATTTCCTAATTAGGCGGGATGTTACACAAAACATCCTCCCAGTCACAAGCCACTCACACAAATGATCGTGCACAAGCAATGCTTTATTCAGAATGATTTTAATCAAATGATGTAATGAGACGGGCACAACATTTCAAATTGCAGACAGATTAAAAAAATATGAAAAATGAGATGTATCATAGTAAGAATCAAACAGAATTTCTCATACCAGATCGAGAAATTTTTCGAGAAATGTTCACTAATAGATTAGATCCCAAAAAGTTCATTCAAGCTTAGAACAAGAAAAGCAGATTGATCAATCGAAGCTACTCATTTGATTTGTTAAGGTTCTAGCATAAGAGAAAAGGCATAAGCTAATTTAACTGAATATATTTGTGCTACGATCAAGTCATTGTGTGGCAGTGGCAGACCAGATATTGAAAAAAAAAGATAATTCAGGCAAGCTAAGACTCCATTGTCATATAGCTCAAATATGATAAAGAACAGACATTGAGAAAGAAAAAATGTGCAGGGGCAGAATTAATGAAACATTTGGATGGAGTCTGAACCATGTAGGGCATCAATAAACATGCAATTTGGGGCATGCAATTCGGGCTGACTGATTCAAAGAAAATGCAGTTCATCAGCAAATGTTTGGGGTCATCAACAGCCATTGCAAAAAAGAGAGAGAGAAAAATAGAAACAATACATATATCAAAACTTGTGTTGACTCGCCACTCAGATGGCCAATATGAGATGAATATATATGCGATGCATATCTTAGTAACAAACAAGAAAAAAATATTATTTGATGGTTCAATTAAAGCATAAAGAAGAATGGATATGCATACAAGAGTCCATATGATCAGGGCAAGCAAGTGTAGATAAAGGCACTGACAATCGATTAAAGCAATGAAACGATTAAAACCAATTGGTTCATGTAACCCAGTAAACGATTAAAGCAATAATGTATATGTATCAAGTCTGAGTCAACAATATTGGTTCGATTAAATCCAATAAGATGCAAACAAGAGTGGATAAAGGAACTGACAATCGATTAAAGCAATGGGAAAAATTTTGGATCATCAAACCATCCATTGCAAAAAAAAAAGTAAAAGGAGAGTGAGAGTAGGAGTACCTGGAATGTTGCGAAAAGGAGGGTTAATCGGTTCTCTCCAAGAGTACCAACAAAGATGAGGGAAGAGGAGGAAGATTGGAGGGAGAGTGAGGTGTGAATGGGAGACAGAACTTCGAGCCCTAGGATGGAGGTTTTTGGGGCAGAAATGGTGGAAAAATTGAAATGGGAGAGGGGGTTCTGGACGTTTTAAAAAAAAAAAACACTGCAACCGTGTGGGAATCGATTCCATATTTTTTTTAGGAATCGATTCCCTTATAAAAGGCATCGATTCCCTCCCTGTCCAAGAGAGAAAACACAACAGAGGTATGAAACTGTTTGGGATGAGTAATGGAGTTGAGATAATAGTGAATTACCAGGGTGTGAAAAATAGTAACTTTAATAAATGTAAAAATTTCCAAAAGTTAAAATATGCATTTGATTTAGTCATGGGAACAAAAGGATTAATGAAGCATATAATTATTTAATGAATTACACATAAGCATGTTTTTCAAAGAATGGAATCAAAGAGTGATGCATATATTTTCACAAGTATGATGGATCAACTAAACCAATTTCTCTTCTCAAATTATAAAATACTTCCCTTGGGAGTGGTTTGGTAAAGATGTCAGCCAATTGTTTTGAAGATTCCATAAATTCCAAGATACAATCACCATTTTGCACATGATCTCTCATGAAATGATGCCTAATATCAATATGTTTAGTTCTTGAGTGCATTATGGGATTTTTGTGAGGTTTATGGCACTAGTGTTATCCACCTTATGGGGATGTGATCAAGTTCAACCCCAAAGTCCTTGAGTTGTTGTTTCATCCAAATGATTTGAGCACAACAACTACCGGTCGCCTCATATTCGGCTTCGGCCGTGGACAAAGCCACACTATTTTGTTTCTTGCTATGCCAAGACATTAAAGAGCAACCAAGAAAGTAGTAAGTGCCACTAGTGCTCTTCCTATCCAATTTGCATCCCGCAAAATAGGAATCAGAATAGCCTATTAACTCACATGATGCACCCTTAGGGTACCGTAATCATATTTGTGAAGTGCCTACAAGATATCTCATAATTCTTTTTACGGCACTTAAGTGTGATTCTTTAGGATTAGCTTGAAATCTAGCACACATGCAAACACTAAACATAATATCGGGCCTAATTTCGGTTAAGTAAAGGAGTGAGCCAATCATACCTTGATATTTAGTAATTTCTATTGATTTACCTCCTTCATCCTTGTCTAAAGAACAAGATATACCCATGGGAGTATTAGTTTCCTTGGAGTTGCTCATTCCAAATTTTTTGAGTAACTCCTATCAATATATAGCTTGATTGATGAATATACCATCCTTTTGTTGCTTTATTTGAAGACCGAGGAAGAAGTTTAGCTCTCCCATCATATACATCTCAAATTCGCTTTGCATAAGATTAGCAAACTCTTCACAAAGATTAACGTTAGTGACACCATAAATAATATCATCGACATAGATTTGTGCAAAAAATAGATGATCATTTTTCTTCTTTATAAAGAGAGTTTTGTCCACTTTACGTCTTAAAAAAACCTTTTTCTAAAAGATATTTGCTTAATCTTTCATACCACGCTCTTGGAGCTTGTTTCAAACCATATAAAGCCTTTTTAAGTTTAGAAACATGGTTAGGTAAATTATGATCTTCAAAATCGGGAAGTTGATCAATATATACTTCTTCTTTAATATATCCATTTAAAAAGACACATTTAACATCCATTTGAAAAAGTCTGAAATCCATTAAATATGCAAAGGCAAGTAATAATCTAATAGCTTCTAATCTAGCAACGGGAGCATAAGTTTCATCATAATCAATACCTTCCTCTTGATTATATCCTTTAGCAACAAGTCTAGCTTTATTTCTAGTTATTATGCCATTTTCATCAAGCTTATTCCTAAAGACCCATTTGGTTCCAGTTATTGGATAATCATTTGGTTTTGGCACAAGTTCCCACACTTGATTTCTTTCAAATTGATTTAGTTCTTCTTGTATTGCCAAGAACCAATGTTCATCAATAATTGCTTCATTTATGGTCTTAGGCTCAATTTAAGAGACAAATGCTAAGTGATTGCTGTTGCGACTTCGGCAAGTGTCGTAAAAGTAATAAAAGTGTACTGAGTACGATATCGTTCCCACGAGGATTGGTTTTCAAGCACTAGTTCGCTAACAACGATTTAGTTAGACAATCAATATTTGGATTTGAGAGAATTGAATTTGAAACAACCAACAACATGCAATTAAAATTCAGAATTAAAAAGAATAATTGAAAAAGATGATGATTGATTAAGAATTAAAAACAAGCGTAGTTAGGGTTTCGACTTCCCCCAATATCCTCTTTATGTTATGAATTAAACAATCAAGAATCTGCTCTTAATATAATGCCAATCAATTCTTTCTAAGTTAATTAGGGCTCAATTCCTTGTTACCCTAAATCTATGTGATCTTGAAAGAACTCTAGTTCTCCGATTATTGCCTAAGAAAACATGCATTAAGATCAAGAATTTAAAGATTGCACAATTGCCATTTGTCTATCCCTAGATCACATGGATTGTGATAAATTTATCAAGTCAGGGTTCATGCACCAACATCCCTATTGTCATACAATTCCCCTAAATCAATCTATAAGGAGCAAACTCATAGAAAGCATTAAAGACAGATAAATTTATTCAATTATAAAAAGAAAAGAATTCAAAGACAATTTAATTCAAAACATAAAGATTCAATTGGGTTCCATCTACCCTTAACTACATAAAGACTAGCCTAGCATACTGAATTCAAAAACAATGGTAAAGAAAAGAGAACCCCAAGCCTCCATTGGTGTAATGTTGACTTGGTTCCTCAGTGTTCCAGCGCTCATGTTGCGAAATCAGCAAGTATACCGATCGTTCCAAGTAATAAAGTGATAAGAAAAGTATTGTTCCCACGAGGATTGAGGCACCAAGTACTAGTCTAACTATTCCCTTTAATTTGGAACAGAAAAGTTGTTTGTGTTGTGAAAGAGTTTGGAAAATCCAAAATAGAATTTTAAAATAAAATAAAATAAAAAACAGAATTTAAATAACAATGGAATTTGAACGCATGCAAGAAAAGATCAAGAACGCAAAAAAAGAATTAATGAAAAATTCGTATGAAAAATTGTAGCCAGAATACACTTCACTTCTGATCTTTCCTTATATTCTTATATTGTATTTTATAATTAATTAATTCGTTTGTTCAGACAATTCATTATTTCCCTATAAAATAGTTGAACCCTAATGTCTTAGTGATTTCAACCCTTTAACCTAATTAGAACCCCAATGTCTTAGTGATCCTTCTTGAATTAAGCCTTAAGCAAATGAATTATGAGTCTGCAATTTATGTAAGCCTATGTCTAGATTATACACAAATTGTTATTCTACCCCTGTCTAGATTAAAACCCCAATATGTCTATTGTGAATTCTAACTCTCAAAGCCTTATAATTTAGAATGGCCTGTTCTAAATAGGATATGGAAAAATTAAACCAGGTAGAATAAAACAAACTAACTAATTAAATTATAAAATAACAATACAGAAAATATAAAAGGATTCACATTGGGTCCGTGATCCCAACTACATAAAGAAACTAGCCAGACATAGCTGGCTTAAACAAATAAAAAGAAAAATTGTTCATAAACTATAAAGAAGAAACGAAGAAGAAGAATAAAAACTCAATGTCTTCAGCCTTCAACTTCCGTGGGATCCTGATCCTCAGCGCGAGTCTCCAAGAATTCTCTCAATTCTCTGATCCTTGCAATTTGCTCCAGCCAAAGATTGTTTTCTCTTGAGGTCTGAGTCTCTATTTATAGAGTTTTTGACCTTGTGTAGAAATCTTGATTGAATCTTCGTTAAAAATCTCTGTTTAATCTTCTGCTGATACTAAAATAGATTTAATATTGATTTTCTGCACCTCCCACGCCACTAGCGTGGGAGTTTTGTTCACAATACTGGAGCTTCACGCAACTAGCACGGTTCCCATGCTGTGAGCGTGGCTTGCAGGAAGGTCTGGCGCTACTAGCGTGAGTTCCACGCTAGTAGCGTGGATGTCTCGGGCTGTTCTTGAACTCTGGCGCTACTAGCGTGAGTTCCACGCTAGTAGCGTGGATGTCTCTGTATGAAAGGGCTTCTCCACGCTGTCAGCGCCACACTCACGCTATCAGTGTGGGCCTTCTTTTTGGTATTTTCCCATTGAGCTCAAGTTTGCCTGTTTTTCCTATGAAATCAACATAAAATCAGTTGTACAATCTCTGATTGAGATTTTAACAGATCAACACTAAATATTGCCTTTTTACTTAAGATTAACCAATATTCTTTTTCTTTTTGGCTTGGATTTACCCATATGTTGGATGCATATCAAACAATTCCCAGATTTGAACGTTGCTGTCCTCAGCAATGTAATAGATTAAAGTTAGAAGCAAAGAGTAATTCTGTGAAAACATGGAACATAAACATCTTAAGAATTCAGACTGCTATGCATGTATAACTCTCTGTTTAAAAACTTCAAACAATGTTTTTTAGTTATATCAAGAATTCAAATCCTAACTTGAATATTCCTCACCAGATTAAATGTACTCTCATCACTCTCAGTGTTTGAGGGTTTCACACTTATTCCATCAGTGTAGTAGTAATTCCATAGGCTTGAACATATTCTCAATTCCTAAGATTGAGGAATCCATTTGACATGCATAGACTGATCAAAAGGTCTTTGATAGGTTATAACTTGGTCTGGTTTGGGGGTAAGAATCTTTTGGTCAGAGACTGATTTAAATTGAGAGACTGAAACACTGAATTGTTGACAATACTTCCTTCTCATTCTTTTAATTTTGCCTCATTTCATAGAGTTGGGATTCTTTTCCCTTCTTCACTACCTTTTTCTTTTCTTTCCTTGGTTTGCAGATGTTTTCTTTCTTTTCTCTTTGAGTTGCATTTTTGCAGAGTGTTCTTCTTTTCCTTTTTCAAATTGCTTAACGTTCCTTTGAGAAGTGCCTTGACTTTTTCCTTTGATCCACATTCAATCTCTCAAGGTGTGTCAAGGGAAACATGGTTAAGTAATTTTCATCGGGTTTTGAATGAACTGGCTTAAGGCTCAAGAGGGCTTAACAATGGAAATTCTTCTAGGTAGGCTGTTTGGCTCTAAGTTAACAAGAATGAACATGCATGTATCATGTCAGTAATGCATGCAAGCTAGAGAAACAGTTGAAGTTCTAAAAACTACTACAATGAGGCCTCTCTGAAAAAAAAAATTCGTTTAGGCTCAAATCCTCACAGTTATAATTCAAACTAGAATCTCAATTCAAAGTTTCACTTCAAGCATTATCTAAAAGTTTTCACCTAAAACAGTTATATAAACGAGCAGTCATTATTCTTAGAAAAAAATTAACTGCTCAACAGATATCATGCTTCATTCAATCTAATTACTACCTAAGTAAGCTTACAAAAATCTAAGAATGTTTGTTCAGGAATTCTCTATTTTTGGGTTTTTTTAATTTTTTCTAAAAATGTAAAAAAAATTGAATTAAAACAAAAACTAAAAAAAATTGAAGGTTAAAATATCTCCCTTTTTTCAAAAAAAAAAAATTCTGTTTAGACGTCCTTTCTGTTGTGTAGTTCCACAGTTAGCAGGTCTCGCATACGCGACCAATTTCCAGAATTAGAACGTTGTTGTCCTCAGCAACAAACTATACTAGTCGAAGAAGCTAATTCTGCCAGGTGGAACACACACACACACACTTGTTAATCAGTAAAACAGAATAATCATAAAAGTGTACTGAATAGAAAGGAAATAATCCAACCATAACATCCAAACAAAATACTCAAAACAGCAAAAGAAAATGCTAAAGTGAATATAATGGTGAAGTGAGTGATATGTGATGCAATGCAAAGTAATCAAGAGTCGTCCATAGCGGCATCTGCATCGTCAGCGGGAGCTACATGTGGCTCATCCTGCTCAAGAGGTGGTGAAGGTGGTGGAAACTGCGGCCGGAAGCTAGCAGTATCAATCCCTCGATCACTGCATAGCCTCTCCATCATGCTCATCATATACTGGTTCTGGATCATCATCTGTTGCGTCCGGCGGTCCAGGGTTTGGAGAAGGAGAGAATCGGTTATGGGAGCGACGACTGCTGCTGGTGCTGGCTCGTCATCCGGCTCGGGTGATGCTGGAGGTGGTGGTGGTGATGGTGATCCATCAGGTCCATGAGACGCTTTTGTTAGTATATGGATGTCCTAGAGACAATATTTTGATTAGATTAGGACATATGTGGACCTATTATATTGTCGCAAATAAATAATAAGCACTCTTTATCCTGTTTCATATTTTGTCTTAATATTATTGTTAATATATTATATGAGTGACTGGATAAACCCCTTGGAATAAAATAGGTATCTCTTGAGTATCTGTGATGAGATCACGATCATGAGGATTTAAGGATACCAGGTGTTTATTCCTAATTTTATGTTCCTAGTCTAGAGACACTGAGAATGAGGATCAGTAATCACGGGTAAGACTAGCAGGACTTATCTACTTGTATTCGGATACAAGGTAAAGACCTCATGAGCTACAAATATGGAGATGTCTTAGCTAAAGTCGTGGGTGGACCTATAAGGGTATAGCTCGCACTGAACAGACCCACAAAGAGACTCTATGAGGAAATCTTACAAAAGTATCATTAGAGCAGTCTCTTAATATTTGGGTATGTCTTTCCTTAGACCATAAGTTGTCACCTAGACTGTGTTCTAGAAGGCATGTTTTCATTGTATACCTCGTCTTCCTGAAACATGGAGACTCATAGGTATACTTTTGGGTATGTCCTGAAAGAGCACAGGCCTAGGGTGATAAGCTGAAGGAATTCGTCAAAACTCTATAAGGGATTAGGTTATCTGTAAACCGGAGAAATCGGGATGACATTTACAGGACTCGGGAATCTATGCATAGTAAAAGAGATCATGAGATGATCTGCCTTTAGAGTCAGTAAATTGAAGATTCCCTATTTTGAATTAAAGCTTACCCTAAACCGCAAGGGTTGATACATTTCCTCACCCTAGGTTTAAAGGGAAGGTAACCGAGACGAAAGGAAATACATACGGTAACTAAATATATGTAATAGGATGATCATGTCATTAACATAACTAGCTCTGCGGCAACAAAGCATTGCTAGTGCCCTGTGTTGTCATTAAATGGGTTGTGGGCTTGTTGGGCCCAAGTCCATTTATGTCAGTAGCTATGTTTGGCCTAATGGGTCACACACTAACACCTTATTGTCTTGATGAATATAGCATTAAAGGTATTGAGCCTAATAAAGGTTGTTAGCCTAAGAAGAAGTTTGGAAGCCCACTTAAGAGGGAAAGGGTGCACGGTACATGTAATGGGCTTGGATGGTCCAAAACATTATTACTTAATTTAATTAGTTAAATTAATTATCAAATATTTAAATTTAGAATTTAAATTAAGAATTTGAATTTTGAATTTGAATTTTGAATTTAAATGTTTGAACGTTTGAATTTAAATGTTTGAATTCGAATTTGAATTGGCTATGAAAAGTTGTTTCATAACAAAAGGATAAGATAAGATCTTGTTGGAACAAATCCCAAGTATCAAGAGGAGATCTTTGGGCATCATCCAAGGCTGATTTGGGGCGCTGATTTTGGGGTCTTATGATGGTCACATGATCAACCAAATAAGATCCAATCACATTTGGTTGGTTGAGAGAATAAGTGAGTGAATTGGTTCAAATTTGAATACAACTACTCAATGTATTTGGACTCTTTTTGGGCTGAATAAAGGTGCACCATATGGCTGGCCATATGATGGTTATTAAGTCAAATTTTTGACTAGGTATAGACTTAGTCTCATGAGGATAAGATAGGAGGTAGTTGGCTAGATTTGAATTGCAACAAATCCACTTATTCGTCCACCATTGTGCGCTACATAGGTCAGATTTTTGGAAGAAAAATCTGATTCAATTCAATCAATCTCTCATCTCCGAGTGTGCTTCCTTTTGAGAGATTCTCTTTAGGGTTTTTCGAAAATTACCTAGCCTTTTCTCATAGAATCCATGCGCCACTTTGTGAGTTTTTCATGCTGAAAAATTCACTCATCTAAATACATTAACCTTGCCTCCTTCTTCTCCTATTGGGACGCCTAAAGTGCCTTCCTTGTGGTGTTCGTTTGGTGGCTTTTCAAGAAGGGTTCTTGCATCTTGACGTAGGATGGTGTGGATCAACGTTAGAGGGTTTGAACCTTCAAATCTAACACTGATCATCTTGGAGTTTTGAATCACGAACAAGGTACATCATACTGTCTTAAAGCATGTTTCTTGATTAGCATGTGTGATTCTGCTTTGAAAATTTTTTGTTTTCATCCTCACATGCCATCGGCCTTCAAGGCCATTTTCTTTCAAGTGGTATCAGAGCCCGGTTGCTTTACCATCGACGGGTGATAGTACTTTGTTTGTAAAAACTTGTTCTTTACGGTCAAAAGTTCTTTAAAGAATTAAAGCTTGAATCTTAGCATATGGATTTTGAATTACAATGCTTTAAATTGTTAAAGTTTTTTTATTTTATGAACATGTTAATGTGATTGCTATGTTCATATATCTATATGTGTTTATGGTTTTGTTTCTTTTTTTGTGTGAAAGTTTTGAAAAGAAACACCTTTTTGAAAGGGATGATTAGGCCATGAGGGGTGCTTCGAGTACCTTGATTGTTTTCTTATTTTTCTCTATGAATTGTTCCACGAGAATAGCATGAAATTTTTGTGATAAAATTTATCATATATATGCATATATGATTCGGCCATACAAGGTGTGATGTCTGCAAGCGTGGTTTAATTTTGTGTTCTTTGAGAAAGAGTCATCAAAATTTGAATTATATTAATTGTTATATAATTCGGCCATTAAGAGAAAAATTAAGAAAATTTGAATCATGATTCTTGTAATGATATTTTAATTGTTAAAATGTTAAGACGTATCGATGAACATGTTTTGTAATATTTGATATTTTGTGCTTGCAAGTTGTCTGACTTTTCAGGTGCAAATTGGAAGGGGATAGTCATGGTGCCCAGATTTGAATTTCAAATTCTTTTAATTTTAAATTAAAGGTGTAAATTTGAATTTTAAATTTTGTATATTCATTTGTCCCTCCAAAGATGTTTTGGAGTTTCTTTAATTATTTTATAATTAGAGAATTAGGCTAGTGGCGTTTAGACGACAAGGAGCCGTGGCTTAAGAAGCAAGATGGACGAATGCACGAGCACCATGACCGTCTCAAATAAAATTGTTTTATATGCTTGTATATTTTTAAACGACTAGTATGCATGAGATAGTGTATCGCGGATGTATTCTTTTATGTTTTTAAACGACTAGTATGCATGAATTGAACAAATCACGTTTGTATGTATTATCGTGCACGTCCAATTACGACTAGTGTAATCCGATAGATGTTTGACATAGGTTACGACTAGCATGATAATAATACATATGCGTTTGATG